>NW_015150900.1:404086-412813 GCF_000732505.1 Cyprinodon variegatus | reverse complement strand
ACCCTATCTCTAAGGGAGAGCCCAGCCACCCTACGGAGGAAACCCATTTCGGCCGCTTGTATTCGCGATATCATTCTTTCGGTCATGACCCAGAGTTCATGACCATAGATGAGGGTAGGAACGGAGATCGACAGGTAAATCGAGAGCTTCGCTTTTTGACTCGGCTCTCTCTCCACCACAACCTGCCAGGTCTGACCGGCATCCTCCCCCACCACCGGAGCCAACTCATCATCAGGTAGTGGTCAGTGGAAAGCTCCACACCTCTCTTCACCCGAGTGTCCAAGATATATGGCCGCAGGTCCAATGAAACGATGACAAAGTCGATCATCGAACTGCGGCCTAGGGTGTCCTGGTGCCAGGTGCACATATGGACACCCTTATGCTTGAACATGACGAGCACAGAAGTCCAACAACAAAACACCACTTGAGTCTCTATTATCATACATCAACCTATTACACCCATTTGATTTATGTATTTTTCATGCATTTATATGTCTTAATATGTAAAACATTTTGGTGGATTATTTCAATAAATCTGGCAATCATCAAAATATTATAATAGATGAATCAGTTGTGATAATATAGTGAAAAATGCAAATGGCAAGATGTGCAGGATCCTGTTAAATGCTGGCAGTAGTGCGTATGTGCGTGGTGCTTGTGATGCATGTGTGTCCACCGTAGCTGCGAGGAACTCCTTCAACCAATTTCTGTGTTTGTCATCTGGCAGGCATTCTCAATATAAGCTCTCTAATTGCTCAGAAAATTACAGTTAACGATGATTTCACTTGACACAGGCTGACATTACGGTGACACTACAACGCCTCGTGCACCCCTCCCCACCCCTCTCTGCCTCCCTGTCATCATCACCCTCCTCACCTCCTCAGGATGTTGTGGTGGCCCCCATTGACCGTAGCCTTATCCCCCGGTGACCGCAGCTTGCCCTCTGCTTGTTTAAAGCTGTTCATAGCGGAGATGTCCTAAAGTTCAATCTGCTTAGATTCTCTTTCTGCCACCCCTCATCCGTCAGATAATTCATTCGTGAACTTGCATGTACTCATGAGTGTTTTTAGTCAAAAAATACTTTCTTTTGTTTTAATAATAAAATGTTTTTTCATTAGGTTATTTTATTTCATGGCATTAATACTCAACATAATGATACTCTAGCCAGGAAGCAACTATACTGGGGTAGGATAACTATTGGTCCGGTGTAGAGATGGTAAGAAGGGGATCAGATGGCAAAAAAATAAATACAGACAGTAAAATAAAACATCAATAAAGGTTTAAGAAGGCATAAAGGACAAAATCATAATGAAGAAATGGAAGTTTTAATCTAAAGAATGTAGAGTAATCATTTCATCTTAGTAACAGTATTTTGAGCTTCAGTTTTTATCTTATCAAAAATGAAAAAAATGTTAATGTATCTGAAGATGTTTGAGCAATATGAAAATGTAATTGTCATTACTAACAAACAAACATATAGTAGTGGTCACTCTGAAAATACACATTTCTCTATAAGTCAGGCAAGGAAAGTTTATTTATATAGAACATTTAAGTGGCAAGAAAATGTAAAATGGTAAACATGACAAAAGAAAAATATTAGGAAAGGTACATTTAAGTAGAATAGTGGTCTTAAGAGAATAGAAAAAAATAAATAAAATGGTAATAATAAAAAGATCATGATTGACAACAATGATTATAAGTGTTCTATTTGTAAGTACGCATTTAGTAAATTTATTTTTATCCATCTGATTCTCTCTTTTTTTTTTTCTTACTTTTAATGATCCCTGAGAATTTGCCCTTATAAAGATGGAAGCCAGGGCTCAGAGCATCTAAACAACATCTAACTGGACTGTACCAACAACTACTACCAGAGAGGGGAATATTTTTTTCGTTTATTTAGTTTAGGTTGCTTTTTGTGTTCAACTTATTTAAAGTTTAATATGTTTTCATTTCCTTCTTCCTTGCAGATTAACAATCTTACCTGCATGTGCTGTTTTTAGATTGTTATATTGTTTGGTTACCCCAATTGTGTGTAATGGTCTGGGGCCTGTTTCAGGAAACCAAGATAAGGAATTAAATCTGGATTTTCCGGATATGTAGTCCAAAATAAACTGTTTCACTAAAGCAGTAAGACATCAGTTACCTATTTTGCGCTGCTAGCCTATTGCTGTCTGCCGTATCTGTCCAGTCAGCGATGAAGCTGATCAGACATCAATGACTTCTTCTTCTTCTTGGGATCATTGGCAGGTGGCAGCAAACATTAAGAGACATTGCCGCCAGCTACTGTGGCGGGACTGTGGTCCAGAGTATCGGAACAACCAGATTTATATTCCTGTAAATTGCCTTGTTTCTTTTCAAAATCCCTGTAAATCCTTTATTGTTGGGTCCACAGGATTGCCTTTCCTCCTCAGACTTCAGGCCAGGTGAGAATTCAGCTGGTTCCAATTGGACGCAATCAGGGAGCAGTATTTAGAGGAGTGGATTCCCTGGGAAGGACGCCAGTCGGTTAAAATTCCACATAGTGGTAACCTACCTGCTAGCTCCATCTAACTGAACATTGTGCCTAAAGACTCGAGCTTACCTTTTTGTCCTGCTTCTCTCCTAGAAGACTTGCTGTCTCCAAGCCAGTTCTCCACTCACTTCTCCTGGATCCATCCTGGAACGCTCACCTGCCTGTCCACCCTCTGGAGCTCTCAAGCCATAAACCTCATTTCAGTCAAACTCAATCCCTTTGGGCTCACCAACCTCATCCCCGTCCTCTCCTCTCTCCAAGGAAATGTAAGAAATCAGCATCTTCTCTTGAAAACTCAGTTCCTCCTGCCAACGTTCTAACTGATCTCTCTTGCTGCGCAGTTCCAGTCCAAGCCTCAGTTGTCTGATACACCACGCCGGACAAAACCTATCTCTCTGTAAAATCTCCAAGTATACATGTTAAAACGCTTCCTGACTCGTATTGTGTCTGCACCAGAGTCTACTCTAGAATCATGCCATTTATGAATCATAGCAATGAGGTCTCTCTGTGATTCTGCACGAATATGTCAGAAGTGAGGTGTTACTATATATAGTCGGTCCCGGACTCAGTGATCACAATGAAAATTATTATTTTTATTTTTTTTACTGTTTAACTGATGAACGTGTTAGTTTTAGGTATAGATAATTATCCTGTTGAGAAGCAATATGATTTTCTGTAATGTTCGGGTTCTAGAATGTGTGTGTGTGTATATGATCCTTTTGTTTTGAATTGTTTGTTACCTTTTTGGGTGTTTCCTTTCTAGAAGCCATCTTGGAACCTTGCTAAGGAGGAGGCCCGCCTCAAACCCAGCTCTTTTAAAGAGGGAGCCATGATGGCTGAACTTTGATTGGCTGAGGGTAAATTGAGAAGGCGGGGATAACAGTATATAGGTGGACTGCTGGCTGTACTGTAGTAAGGGTCTGATGGGAAAGCTGCCATTTTGATCTAAGTATAACCATGCTCTGATGAAAGAGACCTAATAAATTACCTTTTGTTCTTGCTCCAACCAACTTTGCTGAATTTTTGCTTCCACACCACACCTCTCAGCGCAACATATCTATTGATCATTCCTTGCTGACCGGACTTTTCCTTTACAAAAAACACAAACATACTGTTATATAGTCAAGTAATATGTTTATTTTAAAATCATTATGGTAGCCTATACAATTATTAACTTTATATTTTTTATATATGGTCATTGCCACTGTTCAATGCATTTTTAAAGATGGTTGTTGCTTTAAGTTTGACAGAGAAGCCTTTAATAGACTATTTCAGTGTTGAAAATATTAGATTTTTCGCTGATAGTCCCCCGCATTAGAGTTACCACCTTTCTGGGGATGTCATCTGCTACCTTTGCAGGCTGCTGACAATGAACTACATCAAGAAGGATTCTACAGTATTGACCATTGCATGAATTAAGGTACATAACACAATAAAATAAGGAACAGATGGACAACTTTTGTAATTTATGATACAGGATTCCCTAATGCTGTTCCGCTGGACCTCTCACTGATAAAGTTTTGGACTGAAAATGTATGAAAAAGCAGCAAACCTCCAAAGGGGAAAATCTTAGGCAGTCAGAAAGCGTAAAGAACTACTAAAAGATCTCAAGAGGATCACAGAAACATCTTGTTATTTGAAAAGGAAATATAATTGATACATTAAAGTAACCAAACATTAAAACTATCCTTTAATCATACTGATACACAGTCTTTATGCTCCCATGTAATTTTGCAAATGTGAGATGTTCATGAGGATGTCCATGGAGTTGGGCCCCTGCAGGCTAAGATGTGTCGCCTCTTTGTCTTGTCAGTGTTAATATGAGCAGGGGCAGCGAGGCGTGGAGCCGTCACAGATCAGCAGACGAACCCCCCCGCTGCATCCTTCCCCACCATCCTCCCTGCCTTCAGCATAGCGATTAAATATCCTTTAACTGTCCGGGCACCACCTCTGGCACATCTGATTTTTATTTCATTTCAGGTCAGAACCTGGATGTCTGTGGTGCTTGGGCTATGATGCATCACTGCTGGCCGGAAGATGGCCGGTGGGCACTGCTGGGGTGGTACATGGGATCTGCCCTGACACCAGGCACCTCACAGGCATCCCAGCCATACTGTCACAGCGTAAACCTGTGGCAAAAGCCCTAACATGTGCAAATATATGGCAGGTATACATGCAGAGCAGGCACTTATGGTAGTGACAGGCAGTTACTAAATCTGTCATACAGTGTAGACTCCGTTAACTTGACCTTTTCGAAGACACTTTTATACGCAGAGGGCCCCGTAAACAGCAGACAGATGGCTTGTGGCTAAGATTCAAGTGCTTCTGAAATGTGAAAATGTTTGAACACCTGAGCAGATGCCAACCTCAGATTTCACCATGATAACACATTTTACGAAGAGTCAACCAGATTGTCAGTGAAGCTGGAGTTCATGCAGACTTTTGGCATCTTGCATCCTGCATCCGTTAGATATAATCAGAAAGTTGTTTATTTGATCCTTAATGGAAATCTTTTTGTATTTGGGTGCACTATCCCATTAACTTTACATACAATCCACATAAAAATGCCTTTAGGAAAACTTAAAAACTGTTGAATGTGTCCATTGAAAATGTATATATTGTATTGCTCTATGAGGTTTGTACATATGTTGAATTATAAACATGCCGATTTCCTCTTACTGTAAATTATCTTGTGAGCCACAAAAACAGACATCGTGGGTAGATCCCACCCACACGCATGGCTGCGACGCTCGTTCGTGGTCGGCGATACCTGAGCTTAGTGGAAGCGTCGTGAGTCAGAAGCCAGTGTGCAGACTGAGATGTGCAGACCACTGTTTTATCAGATCTACATCCAGGCATCATAATCACTCACTCTACCACAGTATTTCAGTGACTGATACCACTGTACATATCTAAAGAAACTTTTTAATGGGCTGTCCAGGCTGATTTTTCAGTTAAAAATCAATGTTCACTTAAGCTTTTATGTAGATCAAGCACATTTTAAATGCTACTTAGTAGGAAAAAATGGTTTAGTCCCCCTGCTTTTGAATATTCAAATAAGTTTTTAGTTACCTCTTTTTGAAGTGTCCTAGTCAAAGTCTGCACTGAAATCTGATATGCTGTTGCATGATCTGAAACAGAAATGCTAAAAATGTGAAATGTTACAAAGCTAATTTAAGTTATCTGACAAAGTAGAGTTGGCTAAATGTTCTCCAATATGAAAAGACTTATTATGGTACATGGCACAAGCAGTTAGGATTTGGTGACTTTTAGTTTTGTCCATCAGTTTAAGCTGGGCTGGAGACTTTTGGTCAGTTGGATAAATAGTTGCTACAATCTGAAAGTTGTGGGTTTCATTCCAACGTCTTTGTGTCGCATATCGATGTGCCTCTTGACAAGGCAATTTACATAGGGTGGCCGAGCTGTGAAATGGTGTATAAACATGTGAGTGATCAGGTCATAATGCCTTTAATTTAAGATAGTTTAGGTTTTCGACACGCATATAGATTCTGTCCATTTTTGGAAGCATTTTATCTCTAGACAAAAAAAGAAAATTCATTTCAAATGCTTGTCTTTGCCTTATATAAATATCATATAAGGTCAATGCATATACATTAGATAATGCACTGAAATCCTTGAAAATACCCATATTAGTCTACTTAATAGAGAAAAAAAATCTGATTATACGGTTTCAAATCTGCAATTTGGTATTCAGGGCCAAACTTACTAAAACCCAGTTTTGACCACCAGCTAATTTCTCATGCTTCTCTTATTTACAAAGCTCTCTCTACAATGGGGAGTGGTGGCCTAGTGGTTAGGGGATAGGGCTTTGAATCCTGAGGTTGTGAGTTTGATCCCCTGCTCCCACACACTGCTACTCTGGCTCCCTGAGCAAGATTCTTACCCACACTGCTCCCTGGGCGCCACACAATGGCAGCCCACTGCTCCCCAAGGGGATGGGTTAAATGCAGAGAATTCATTTTGTTGCTCTGTACTTGTGACAGTGGAATGACAATAAAGTTAAATTCCAAATTCTTCCATCTGCCTAAAATCTTCATGTTATGTACAGTAGTATACAAATTCACATTGGTGTGAAAGTTCACAAACTCAACATAGTTATTCCAACAAAAACAACCTAATGAATTCAGTGTCATTTATTCAAAAAAGTCACTTAAAACTTTGCTTGTTTGACCAAAACATTGTACAACAAATCAAGAAATACATGCTACTTTAAGAAATACCATAACAAATTTGATAAAATGTTAAATCTAAAACAAAAACAGATTTAAGTAAAATCTAATTATGGTAAAGATAAAACAAATTAAATAAAGGTATATTTATGATCACCTATATCTACACCTATTTTTACCACTGTTGCATTTTAAAAATGGAAATGTCTTAAGAGCTGTACTGAACAAAATTAATTTTTGTAAACACAGGTGGACTGCTAAATTGAGTAAAAGCAACTTCTAAGGATAAAGATTAGCTAAGAACCTAAAAAAACACAAAAGAAAATGGTTGCAGTCCATTGAGCTAAATTCAACTGTTCATCACGATTAAGATAATAGTCCAGTTGAGCTGCCCTCTCTGTTTAAAAGTTTTAAATCCACCCAAAAGACCCCTGGCTCTGCCTGTTAGGGGCTCCTGTCACTCATCTCCACGCAGTGATGGAGGTGTGGTAAAAGATGAGGCGCTGGCGGTGGTTGCCGTGGATGCGTGATGTGTTGTGACAGCGAGAGGCAGGACTGGCGGGCGGTCACCACGCGGCACCATATTGCCATGCTCCTCGGGGATGAGGGATCAGCATGCCAGCCTTGCCAAGAAGTGCTAATAGGCGCAACACGTCTTGCTTTCACACATTAAGGCAAGCGGAGGGTGACAGATCAGAGCTGTGATACTGCTGCCTGTGAGGGAAAAAAAGGGGTCACACCACCCAATTTCCACACAGCGCAGCCTAATGATGAAAAGTCCCCAAGTCGAGCAATGTGCTCACCTATCCTCTGCAGTCAGATGGATCTCAGTCTCGCTCGTGTCTAAGAGTCTTAGAGAGTCACTCCTCAGCACTGCTGCTGAACTCCATATTGTAAATGACAATAAACCTACAAGTGTTGAAACGGGATCAACACTTTTGGAGGAAGACGTTCATATTCTCACCCAAAGTGGCCGGGGTCAATAGAACTGCTACTGGCAACAACACCTCTGCTGATTCTGTTGCCAAAACTCCACAGCTTGGGAGCAGTGTGTTCAGCTAAAAAATCATAGCTCCGTGGTACTCCCACCTGAGGGAGGGGGCATGTGGAGGTTCATGGCAGGCACTTCAGCACCTGCCTTCATTTATTTGCCTCAGGGACACTTTGATATTGTTTGCATCATGGTGGTTTGATGACAGAAAGCAGATTCCAGTTAACTTTGTTTTTCAAACGGAAGCAATTTTCTGATAAAGGATTAACGATAATTGACAGATGTTTTGGAAGCAATTCTTCCATTTTTGCTGTGTTTGCACATTAGACCATAAAATGACCCCTGAAATTGCCTTGACATTATAACAGAAATGCATTTTATGGTTTTCTAAAGCATTTTTCATGTGATGAGTTAACTTGATGAAACGAAGATGTTGAATATATGATTATATACTTTTTGGTTTTATTCTTTTTGATAACTTTTTTATTTGTATTTTGAACAGATTATTTCCCTGCAAATGTCGCGGTATTTCCAGTTGTACCCGATATACAGACAGGGAAGAGCGAATAGCGAGTTAAAAAAAGGTTTAGTGAAAATTCCAAGAATAAAACAACCTTTAGTGGCGGTGAAGCACGGACAAAGAATAAGGAAAAATTAGGAACAGATAAACTATTGGTTTGGAGAGGTGAACCGAGTTAAGCTGATTGCACAATGACTGTGGAGTTTAAAAATGGGATATTTGGCATGACTTTAACTAAAATAGGGTGACCAAATGTCCTCTTTGGCCCAGACATGTCCACTTTTTACATTCGGTCTGGGGCGTCCGGAGGGGATAATAAATTCGTGAAAATATCGGGTTTTCACTGTTTTTTATGGGACCAAAATCATATGCTTAAATCGACTTCCGCTTTGCACAGAATACTGCAATACTTTGTTGCTTGACGTATCTTGCTAGACCCTGCTTTGTGGAAGAGTCTAGGGAGATACCCACACACAGACAGGGACCAGAGCAACCAGCATTGGACACAAAATGC
>NW_015150900.1:385555-403837 GCF_000732505.1 Cyprinodon variegatus | reverse complement strand
CGCCATGTTCTTTAGACTGAACTGTCGCGCTTCTCGTTGCGTCACACCTCAACTCGCCTCAAAGCCAACGCTGATTGGACGTTTGTTTGGTGAACAGCTCCAAATTTTCTTTAACGGAGTCTCCAGACTGATCTGCAAGTGAAACCTTGAAAGCTCGCGAGATCTGGATGGTTTCACAAGGATACAAAATCATATGCTTTTCACAGAATATTGCGATACTTTGTTGCCTGATGTAATCCTTGGGGGACTGCCTTGTGGAAGAGTCTAGGGAGATACCCACACACAGACAGGGACCAGAGCAACCAGCATTGGACACAAAATGCTGAAACGAAAATGCAGCTTCACAGATGAACTATAAAAGAAAAAGTACCGTCCTGGTTGCGACAAGTGAGAGGATGAGTGTACTATGTGCAAAGCTGGCACACATTTCAGGTCACATGGACACTGAAAAACAAAAAAAACTGCAAGATGAGAGCTCATCTGAGCTCAAGTTGACTGAGTACTTTGTTAGACCTTGGAAAACAGAGGACGGTGTAGTGAAGAAATTTATTGAAGGTGTATTTTCTAATACAGAAGAGGTCATATTTAAAACATTATTTGATTTTATTTATGTATATAAATTTACTCTTTAAGTATAATAAAGCAAGTTCATTAACCTCTGAGAAGCCTGTCTGAATCTGTCTCATGGCTGGGCAGGAGCCTCATTTATTGAGCTTCTAAAAAACTCAATAAATGTATACATCGCTGCTGTAACATTTTTTGGTATTCGTTTAATAGTTTTTTTGTTTCTAATGCAAAAATATGAATAAACATTTGCATATTTTTCAAAATGCCTGCATATTGCACACTTTTTTTTACACATTTTTGATTATGCTGACAACATTAATTTGACTAAAAAGGATTGAAAAAATCTAGATGTAGAAATCATAGATCATGACATAACTGTCAGATAGTTCTACCTGATCCAAATGGGAAGACCCTGCTTCCACAAGGAAGAGCATGCCTCAAAGCAGCAGATCAGAGAACCAGGCATAAGCTCTTCCAAAAGGAAAGCACAATGGTTTACTGTTAGAATGCTCTGCTTGGAAACCTTTGGGTAACCTTTACAACCTTCTTTTTGCAGTTGTTGGAGTGATCTCAGCAGGTATCATACATGCTCTGTCTGCCTCCAAAAAGGTCATTCCTTCCATGTCAGTGGGCCAAAGATGAACTCCCTGGTACTGTGTGTTTGGCATCTAGGAAGATAGTCTAGTGAAGACCCTTGTAATATGTCAGTGGCTGTCTGCTCCTGATTAAATATTAAAGTAGCAGCCAGAGCTGGCTGTAAGAGCTGGTACCTCATAAAACAGCTCAGTTCTAATACAGACTGCAGTTACCTTCTTGCATCCAATATTGATGTGTTACGAGTAAAAACATGCTTACACAGAGACATGCGCATACCAAGACACTGAACAAAGCTAAATGTTTGATACTGGATTCTGAGGGATATGCAAAGTTAAAAAGAGAAATGTTAATGTCAAATTATAAAAATGAAGTAAATAATTAATGCAGATGGTGGCTCACCTCTGTGTCACCCCTAATGCTCGAGTCATAGCATTTTGCGGTCCAAGACTGGTCATATGACTATTGGTTTAAGAAAAGAAAATACACATCCTTCTATTTACACATAGAATCACATATACTAATACTTCCTTTTCTTGGGATTACTGTGAATAAACTTGAAATTTTAAACTTTAAGCTTTAAAATGTATAGAACAAAAGCTGTTTTCTGTTCTTTTTAATTAACACAATGCACCATGGGCTCAAACCCATCTGGATAAAACAGGGAGGTAGAACAATCATTGATATCTGCTGGGATCCAAAATAGTAATTACAGCCCTTTAAAAAATATTATGAAAAAAAAATGTATATATTTTTTACTCCTTTGTTT
This sequence comes from Cyprinodon variegatus, assembly GCF_000732505.1. Classification (NCBI taxonomy): domain Eukaryota; kingdom Metazoa; phylum Chordata; class Actinopteri; order Cyprinodontiformes; family Cyprinodontidae; genus Cyprinodon; species Cyprinodon variegatus. The sequence continues at coordinate 401,907 of NW_015150900.1, read as the reverse complement.
TTAGCATTTTAAATAAAAATAAAAATTTGTAATGCAAAACTATTGTTAACCATATACACATCAATAACATTTGGACTATGTCAGGTTGTATTACCATACCAGGGACGTAATTTTGGGGGGACCCTGGGGGTCAGTTTTGGTCCCCTGCATGTTTTACTGTCTAAAAACAATGTTAGGCTACAGAACACAAATTGAGCCTGTGATTGGATGGTCAAACATGCTGAAATATGTGACATTAAAAAATACTTGATTCCCCCCCACTTCTGAAATCAAAATTTCGTCCATGCCATATCATCATGTCAAGTTGTATTACTATTCTAACCATTGGAATGAATATATGAAAGAACAAAAATAGGAACTAATAACAGTAAAATTGAATGAGACAAGATCTGTACGATCTGAAAATGATGGAGTCAGATATAACCACCAATTTAATGAAGCCTAGACGGAAGTTCAACATAAGAAACTCATTGCTTTCCTTCATCCACCTGCGACACAGCCAATCAGCTTTGAACAACACTTCCATATAAGCCAATCGGCATCCAAATTTCATCTTAAAAGGTCTCCGATATGCACCTGTGTGCTCCTGTGCGCAGGTGGCGGATGCGCTCTGACTTCATTCAGAATACACCGTTTCAACCCACCACCAGCCCCTCCTCCAACATCGTAGTTAAGCTTCATTAGAGTGTCATGCCTCCCGGAGTCTTACTGCGTTCCCTGTCTCATGAACCTGGTTCTACCAGAGGTTTCTTCCCAACGGGGAGTTTTTCCTCTCCACTGTTGCTCCATGCTTGCCCATCATGGACAGGTTCTCTCAACCTGTGTTATCCAACTAGACTTCCATCTTCCAGGTCCCTGATTGAAGCTCTAGTATCAGCTCACGCAGTCCACTGGATCTCCCCATAAAGTTTAGCATACCGTCTTGCCAACCAGCAGTCTACAGACTGACCAACTTCATCTATCTCCATTCCACCACCAATTTCAGGCCTGGGGGGAAACAGCCCAATTCTTTGCTCCTGTTCATGCATATTTATCAAAATTAAATGCTATGTAATTGTATTAATACATTTCTCTCAATTGTCTTTTCTCTTCGTGTGAGTTTTTCCAGATTGAAATATTCATTTATTATTTTTGGGGTTTTTTGTTGTACCACCAAATATTGTTGTAATTAGCATTTTTAGTATTTAATTAGTTGAAATAATAATAACAATATAAAAATAACAATAACTAGTTGATGTAATAATAATAATAACAATAATAATAATAATAATAATAATAATAATAGTATGTATAATTAGATTATGTCAGAGTAACCTCAGTACAGTATGTCATCTAAAAAAAAATACATCCAAATTGACTAATCCAGCTGTGTCTGACCTCACTAATCAGACAGACACATCTGGATCAGTTTGTCCAGTAATAAGAGAGGGAACAAAGGGGCTGCTGAAGTAGTGGAGCTGTGCGTAGAGCCTATTAGCGGGAGAAATTAATCTGTTTGCATGCGGGGGTCAGTTTACAGTAATAAAAATATATCATCCTTCACCACTGCTGCTTGTTTTTGATCCATGTTAATGCAGAAAAACAAAATTCTCATAGGTATGTAGATGTGAACAATATTCATATTTGTTGCCCTTGATCCCTCTACCCATTTCCCCCAACCCAGAGATACAGTTCTAGTTTTCTATCAATAACAGCATTTATTTATTCATTTTATGAATCTAAGGATATGCTAACAGTAAGGAGAGGCACATTCCTGGCTTTTATACATGATTTTTGTTGTTTAAATATTAATAAAAAAATAAAAATAAAAAAATATTTCTGTCAGTTTCCTAATTTCCTCTTCATGAGATGTATTCATTTTTATTTATGAGCTGGAAATGTCCCCAAAATGGGATTTCTACTATGTGGTCACCTAAATCAGAGACAAAATATGTACTTTAAGTAATTTCCTATAATCATCTCATAAAGTCTTTTGTGGGAAAAGCATTTTTTTTTATTTGTTGGTAATATCTACAAAAAGAATTTTTGAAAAGTCAACTCACCCATCTTACAGTATTAAGAAGACATTATGCAATGCAATTATTATTTCAAGGTATTTGAATATAATTTAATGAGTTCTTATTGCCAAATGTCATATAGGTATATGTTTATGGATTTAAATTAAAGTAGAAACTTACACTAGTAAAGTATGCTGGTATAAATCTGGAAATTGGCCTTGGGCGCCATTTTGATTATAGCAGTGATTATTTGATTATTGCACAGACATGTGAGTCGCTAACCTGGTCTTTTAGTTCAGTCCGTGCCTAGAGGACGAGGGTGGTTCTTGCCGTTCGGCTGTCAACAAGACGTGGTGGGTGCCACCCAGACAGTCCCAGGCCATGATATATCGGAGGTCAGAGGATAGACAGGAGATCAGAACCGAGCATACACAAGTTAACCTGACTCCGCCAGATGGATTTGCTCCGCATATCCATCTGGAAACCTTCCGTTGAAGTAATTTTGAGAAGGGGCGAAAATACTGGTTAGCTGATTGGCCTATGTTGGTGATAGACGGGCCAAATAAACCAATCAGATCAACGAAGCATATGACGCAACAGAGCGACGACGAAGAGGAGCCAATTGATAGATCATACTCTTGCCGAAACTAGTCGGGAGAAGAGCAAAAACATCTTTTCCTCTGAGAAAAGCCTCCAGAGCAGTGTTTTGCTCTTCTTTCAGTGAAGAAATACAGTGTAATTTCGATAAAACTTGCTCGATAGCCACGCTAACGTTAGTTTCATCAGCTGAAGCCGCCATGTTCTTTAGACTGAACTGTCGGGCTTCTCATTGCGTCACACCTCAACCCGCCTCAAAGCCAACGCTGATTGGACGTTCGTTTGGTGAACGACTCCAAATTTTCGTCAACGGAGAGTCTCCAGACTGATTAGCGAGTGAAATGTTGAAAGCTTGCGAGATCAGGATGGTCTCACGAGGCTAGACACAGGTAGGCAGTTTAATCCATATGGGGAAGCCAAAGTCGGTGTCATTGATGTGCTCGGTAGTCAGAGCCAGGAGGTCCGAAGAGGTGCCGAGGGTAAATACAGAATGGAGTCGGGAAACAGTTTCAGGTTTGGTTCACAGTCAGGCAGAGATCACGCAGGAGTCAGAAGACATGTCAGGCAAAAAGATCAGAACAGGGACAGGAAGGCTATGATGTCTAGTGGCAAAAAGAGTCAGGATCAGGCAATCACAAACACTCAGGTATGTTAGAGAACTCTCCCAAAAGGCTTGTAATAATCTGCCACTGATGACTGGTCTGAAGGCTTGTTAAATAGAGACTGAAGCAGGTGGTTCAGATTTGTGGTAATGAGAAATGGGCGGAGATAAGCGGGTTATTGAAAAGTTAACAGACCAGACATCTTGCAAAATCTGCAACATTTTTTAACAAAAAGATTATTACTGCAGATCTTAAATGGTAAAATCATTCAAATAAATCGTATCTTAGCTCTTTGTGAAATTCTGAAATCATATCTCATAGACCTAAAAATCTCCCATCTTCAGTCTTTAACCCTTTGTGATCCCACTTTAACACCTTTACAGACACATTTGAGTGGAATTTTCTGTCGTTCATATGTAATCCCTCCTGATCTATCCATCCATCCATCCACCCAGTTCTCCATCCCCTCTCTGACGCCTGTGGTCCCCAGGGCAGTGCTATGCTTGCTGAAGCGCTGTGTTTTGAACGAGTTCGCTGCCTGCCATCAATATGGGTGAGTTACAGAGGTCAGCGGTTCAAACGCAGTTCACCGCCTCTCGTCGACACTAGCTGCGCCTGTACCCGCACAGATTGGTGAAGTGTTGGAGCGTGTAAGTGTGTCTTTGTGTTGCATCTGTGTGCAGATACAGGAGTGTCCGCTTGGATGTGACTTTGTCTCTATGTGTAAATAGACAAAGTCTCTCCTGTATTTGTGTCTTCAGACAGTTTGTATCCTTAGCTTGTATGTTAACTCACTCAGCCACAGAACCCAGGGCTTCGATCTCTGCCCTGTTTTCAGGCAACCAACATAATGAACATGTTGTCAGCGGGGCATGTGGGGGACCAGCACTGAGTCCTGGATAAACAGCAGGTGGTCAATGTGTTTTTTGATCAGCACTATTACCACTTATGTCTGAGAGGAAATGTCACAGCAGTCGATAGAATATTAGATGCTGCAAAGCCTGAACGTAATTTGAATATCCAAAATCATTATCTTAACAGAAACATCCAAACATAGACTCTTAGTTGGTGACTAACTGCTTTTATTCCATATTTGTGGTCCCATGAACTAAACAAGAACAGGGTTGATCAGTGATGATCTCTTGAAGTGAGAAATTTTGAGATCTTAAAACAGCAAACATAATAGGCAAAACAAACCTTAGTGCTGAGTTCAAGCTGCCTTAGATTTCTTGAGCTCAATAAATCAGGAAATAAATCTTATCTTATTATCTTATCCACAAAAACATCAGCCGAGTTTAGAGCATTTAATCAAAACATCAGAATCATTCTACAAAATCTGAGAAGTAATCAACCAGATACTTATTTTCACCTGGAATTGCAGACAAATGCAGCTCTTAACAGGTGAGTCTTCAGCCATGATTTAAAGGCATGTTGTCTTTGTTCTTTTATTGGATTTTGTTACAGACTAAATGTGGATTACAACTGAAAGCTTCTGTTTGATTCTGGTTCTGCGCATACAAAGTTGACTGAAACCAGAAGACCTGAATGTTCTGGAGTCTTTACATTGGTGTTGAAATGTTCAGTGGTTTGTAAACTAATAAAAGTATTTTAAAAGTCTATTCTCTGAGCTACAGGGACATATTGCAAGGATTTAAACCTGAGGTGATATGCTCTATTTTTCACATACTGAGAACACAAGCAGCAGCATTTTGAATAGGCTGTAGTTGTCTGATTGATTTTTATGGAAGACTTGTGAAGATGCTGTTGCAGTAATCAATACAAGGAAAGATAAAAGCATGGATAAGTTTCTCTAGATATTGTTGTGACATTTATTTCTGGAAATGTTCTTCAGATTGTAAAAAGCCAATTTAGTGACTTTTTTTATGTATCCCATGCACCCAGAATTTGGGCCTGTTCACAGGTTATAAAAGTAGTACAGTAGCTGTAGCTGAATGTTGACTCTTGATCATTCCTCTTTAGTTTTTGTATTTGTTGAGCTTGACATATTTGTGGCACGTACGTCTATTGATCTGCTCTAAGCATCTGTTAAGTGCTTGGATTGGATTGGAGTCACCTGCTGATATGTTGATATAGAGCTGTGTATCATCTGCATACTGTAGGTATGATAACTAATCTTATTACTTATTATAATCTGGGTTAGTGGGAGCATGTAGATACACAGGAAAAAGTCAAAATCTAGATAAGTATTTTTTTCTAAAAATAAGTACATTTGTTCTTGTATTGAGGAGATAAGTGAGACACTTTTCCAATGGAACAAGACAATTTACACTTAAAATGAGAAAACACAATTGCAATGTCTTATTTTAAGTGCATATTATCTAATTATCTTATTTTAGGGATAAAAATACTCATTCCATTAGCAAATTATCTCATTTACCTTCTCAAATTAAGGGTAAATACACTTAATTTGAGAAATTTGTACTTATTTCTAGATCGTTTTTCCAGTGTAGTAGGTGTAGGGATGGAGGGAGTTAGGAAGATTCTAAGGGCATTTGACTGAGGAGGGCCCAGAAAAAAATTGAAAGATACTGTATGTCCATAGCATGGTATATTTAAATGTATGATTATATATTTCACACTATGGCATGATATTTACATTGAACAAATTTCCTTGTCCCTCCTTCATTATGTAAACAGGTGATCCACTATCAGCAGTCCCGTCTCTTTAATCCCCCCACCTCCCTCCCTGTCCCAGTGAAGAAGGTGAGCAACATTGCTTCCAGGGACATACCAGTTTTTTACAGAGTCTGGAGGATTTTCTCTCTTTTTACCAAATCAAAAACTGAAAATTAAACTTGTTTTATATAAATATTTTAAACATTCCTTATTTTTTCTACATAATGATCACTACAATAAAAATGGCCTGTAGCTGTTTGTACTGAATCTGGGACAGTCGAAGGAAAATGTTGAGCAGCCTCCAGCAGCCTGTATTAAAATCGCTGTTAATATTTAAATAGATCAGTCAGATTTGTATATTTAGATTAAATTAAACCCATTAAAAGACATCTATAAATCTTGATCCTTCTCATGAACAACCTGAAGCAGAAACATCCCAAAATATGTTTTGTCATTGCATGTATACATGAATGAAAAATAAATTATCAGGGCCAGCATTAAAAACAATATCTATCCTTTATTAAAATTATAGTGAAACCTAATAGGACTATATTTTCAATACTCAAAACCTATTTTCTAATCATGTGTACATAGATACACGTGTCCAAATGTGACTTAAAAGAGACTGTATAATGACACAAAAAGTTCCTGTTTCTTAGGTAGGATTTGAACCACTTCAGTACTGTTTGAGAGTCTAACACAATTCTCCAGTCGCTTCAATAATATAGCATGGTCAGCAATGTCAAATGCTGCACTGAGGTCCAACGGAACCAGGCTGTCGTCCAATACTTGGACTAGTGTAGCGAATAAAAGCCAGACTTAATTAACTTATATAAAAGCAGTTTGTTATTGTTAAGAAGCTACTTAACTGCTGAAAATATATTTTTTTCAATAATGTTGTTGTTGAATGGAAGTTTAGAGGTTGGTCTGTAATTTTGCAACAGGGATTTATTAACATTGGGTGTTATTTATGTTGCCCTGTGATGGACTGGCGACCTGTAAAGGAGACCCCGCTTGGGATAAGCGTGACGTAAAATGGATGGATGGATGAGTGTTGTTTATCAGTGGTTTGATAACTGCTGTTTTTAAAGTCTGGGGGAAAACACCTGATGAGAGGGAAGAGTTTACTTATTGAATCAGGTCAGGTTAAACAAAAGGCAGAACTTTCTTGAGCAAGGTTGTAGGGAGGAAACAAATACAACAAGATGATAGCTTAGTTGTTTTAAAATTATCTAAAAATGAGTTTGCAAATTCATTGCATCAGGTGTTGAAATCACAGGTGGTTTTTGTCATTCTGTCAACTGTGGCAAATGTGGCCCAAGTTGTGTTAATGAGTTTGTTTATGATTATCACAAAATAATGTTTCCCTTGCATTTTTTAGTCAGAACTGATGGCAGCAGCCTTTTTTTGTTTCAGAGTAGATGTGAGGTAAAATTTACAGCATTTTCAGCATTCTGATAAATTATTTTTTTTCTTGTCTTGCAAGAGGAGTATTTTTTCCACTGTGATTTCTTTCTAATAGACACAAAATAATAAAAGTTTGAGCTGAGCTGCCTCAAGAGTTCAGTGATAACATCTGTTTTTGTAAGCGAGTCAATATAGATTGCACTTTCAAAAACAACAGGAAAATGATCTGACAGAGTGACATCTATTATAGAGACCTTATAGATCTTTACTGATAATTATATTTCCTGATAATCGGATATAATCACTAGAATCAGCAGCGAAGGGCCATGATTCTGTGATTTCAATCCCTGAATTGATGTTTAAGTTAGCTGTAAAGAAGAGTAAAGCAGAGCTATTTGTGTCCCTTGTCTTGTAGTACCAAAAACAAGTCTGTATGCTGGTAAAATGGGACTCCAGTCTACTGTAGGTTGAGGCAGATGAAGTTCTGTGGTTTGTGTGGTTTATGTGGCCACCTAGTGGGCCCCTGTAACACTTCCCACTTGGAAACAAAACAGTATGGAAAATCTTTTCGAAAACTGAAAATGGGTAATCCCACTGTTTACAACACAGAGCAGAGTGCTAATGACTCACAGGTGTGAGGGTTTTAAGTAACTGTATGGTTTGGGTTGAAAGTGAAACATTTCACTCATGATTTAAATGTTAAGCTATTATGGAGCTCATCACTGCAATAACAGGTTTCTAGAAAAAAGTGGTTTTCAGTAAAACTGTTATTAAAATCTTTTTTCATTTCAACGTCCGTATTCAAGTCTGAGTTACTGCAGAAACACAAGACTTAAAAAGCTTTTTGACTAAATGAAGAAGGCTAAATAACGAAAAAGAAAAAAAAAAACAGCCAAAAGACTACACATTATACTGTAACCCAATCTAAAGAAACTACAGATTAGATAAAAAAAAAACAAAGTCACTTTCATCTTTCATTCTTGGAAAGGGTTAGAAAGCCGTTTCTGGGACTTTTCTGAGAACCATAAACTCATTATCCCTAATCCATAATCAACAGAAACCATAAAATAGTGATAAACCTTTGCAGAAGTGGTTATGTTCAGTGTCACAAAACATGATGAGAAAAAAGGAGATTTTTTTGGAAGTGTGCATCCTGGTATGTCATGCAGAAAAAAAAAACATCATATTAGAAATAGAACATCATGCTAGTCATTAATGGTGGTGGTAGTGTGATGGTCTGGAATTCGAACCTTAAAACGCCTGAAATACTGTATGTTCTCTGCCACAAAATTCTTAAGGGAACATCCAACTTTTGCCTTAAGGATTAAAACACTTGGGTTACAGGGATACAAAACATTTACCGCCACATCTGATCTGTTGCGAATGGGGCAGAGGTTGCTTAAATATTTTTTTACTTTATGAATGAAAACTAAAACTTTTTTCTTTATGATATCATAATTGGATGGAATTTTATTTGATTCTCAGATTTTTTTCTATGATTCAAAAAAGGAAAATATTTTCCCAAAGTTATGTAGACCATAAATAGATTCCTTTAGATTTTGTTCAAACCTTAGCTTCTCCTAGACTGATTTTCTTTCCACTTGTCTGTAACAAACTTTAACTCTATTGTGTTGCCTGTGCATGATTGGCAATAAGACTTTTTACATCTATGTTGCAGTTTCAGGAAAAAGAAAGCAGGAGCGGATCTGACAGAGAACCAGAGAGATGCATCACCCCTCAGTGTGCCATCTGCTACGTGCCAAGTTCTAGTTTGTTTGTTGCTGAAATACTAGTATCTGTCAACCTGTGCAATCTTTGGAAGTTTTCAGAAGTGTGAAGTTTCCACCTCAGAACACCGTTTAGTTTTGTGGAGCTGTGATTTCTCCTCTCTGGTTTGTCTTCAGGGAATCTACCCCAGAAAATGTCCCTGGTGCAAAGGGTGGTACCTCTAGTATAACCATAAACATCAGGGTGGGGTTTTGTAGATGAAGCACGTTAAGAATTTCCTATTAATTGAATTATGTATTTTCCGTCATACTCCTCTTTATTTGACTCTAACCATAACAGATTTTAACCGACTTCTTGTGGGAGTAAATCCTCCAGAAAAAGTACAACCTTAGGGTTTGAAGAAAGTTTTTAAAGAAATTTAAAGTTAAAATGCTTTTAATCTGTGTTTTAGTGATTCTTAATTCAATAAACTAGGATTCAATTTAACTTCAGTGCAACTTCATATGATGAATAACAAGTTAAGATGTTCGTTATCCTGTTTTTAGCATCTCTATCGGAAAAGTTATTTTAAACTTCTCACAGTGACTCCTTTTTGCACAGTGTTTGTTATCAGTTATCTATATTTTCACTGCTGAAAATCAAAACTTTTTTTTTTTATCAGACACATTAGAGAAGCAAGTCAGAGGACCATCTTTGTGTCAGCAGATGTAATTTACCTAAACAACCCTTCAGGCAAATGAAGAGTAAATTTAGGGTTCAGGGTACTTAAGTATTGGTGAGAAAAGTTCAGGATATTACGAGATGAAAAGATTCAGCTAAAGAAATGGAAACAATCCACGTTCATTTCAAAGCAGGTATTTGTCAAGTTATCTTTCATGTGTGAATGAATATGGCCAAGAAAAAAAGGCTTAACAGAAATGGACAGGAATTGACTCTAAAGCTGTTCTTTGCAAGCAGATGCTTTGTGCTTGTGGTCAGAACCAACCCAGCTTTGACAACATACTGCTCCGCCTTTAACCCACTGGTGATAAGCTTAAAGAACAAAACCTCAGCTAGCTCTGGGCCTCACTGGTTCCTACATGGCTGAAGAGGAGACGCCCTTTGATTCTCCAGCACCAGTGGGACTCATATTATCAGTGAGGTGGGGGTGGGCCCCTTTAGGTGGTTGTGGTACCTATGCATTTATTTATAGTGATGTGCTGGATTAACATAGAGGAAAAGCTTTGAATATGGACTGCAAAGGTCACTTTAAAGAGGAAACAAGAGAAAGGGGGCTTCCTGCATCATGTAGAAATCCAAAACACTATACACTGTAAAAACGAAAAAGTTAGTTCAACTCAAAATTTCAAGGCAACCGGCTGCACAGAATTTTTGAGTGAAAGGCATCAACTTAATTTTTTAAGTTTTGTAGAACTACACTTATTAAGCTGTGTGAAACTCCATGCAGAAAGACCCTGTGCCAAGAATCGAACCCAGAACCTTCTTACTGCAAGGCAGCAGTGCTACCCACTGCGCCGCTGAGCAGCCCTGACAGTAAACCAATCAAATTTTGCATTTTTATTTGAACCACTTTGGCAAAAACAGGTTTACAATTCCACAGTGTAAACAAGTAATCTTATGCTTAAAGCAAATCAGGTTTCAGCATATATTTTTTTACTTTCCAACTCCTGTTAAAACCTTACAAATAATGCAATATTGCCAGAGATGACAGGAAACCAGTGCCTTAGTCTTCTCTTGGACGAGTCCTCAGGGAAAGTTACCGCCAGCAGAGTGACCAAATGGCTGAACCAAACTTTAGAAGGGAGCTCCTGGGAAAATCCATGGAAACCCTGTTGCAGCCGGTTGCCATGACAAATTTGAAATGAGCATGCGCAGATAAGTTGACCTCGCTCGGACTGGGTGTCAACTACGACTTCTAAGTAAACTCAACTTAATTTATAGAATAAGATGAACTTTTCATCAGAAACTTATGAAAATGAGTTCAACTGGCTCACAAAAGACAGTTCAAGTTCCAACTGGCAATTTTATTGTCAGTGAATGCAAAAATCTTAGTAAGGTGAACAATTTTGAGTTGTCGTTTTTACAGTGTAAGTGGTAGAACACAAATGTCTCTTTAAACTAGTTTAAATAACAATATTTGGTTAATTTTACTATGACCTTATGAAGAAAATGTGATAGGGGCATAAATACCCATCCTTCTGCATAAATTCAGCCAACTTCCCTCAAATAAACAGTGTTTTTATTCTATGAGAGATTTGGAAACCACAAAAATTAAATTTTTAGGAAAATAAGTGAAATGGCCTATGGTGTACTTTGAAAAATCTTCGCAGAAATCTAAGGAAGTACTAACTACAACCACTTTGAAATACTGGCTTCTTGTAAAATGCGTTAACTAAAAAATAAAAACTAAAATTTCAAAGATAATAATAATGACCAGTTTTAGTTGTTAGACATCTTTCGTCTTTTGAACTCTGAATGATTCTGTGGAGTTTTGAGAGTGTCCATGCGAATGTGTTTGCAGTTATGTGTCATTTTTTTTTTCACATCTCATCCTTGAAGTGGGTGTTTTTCTGTTGTCAGAATACAACAAACACCCTGTGAGAGACCACAGGGTTTCCTGCCTTCTCAATAAACCGGCAACCTTTCAGCCTTAGTTGTTTGCTTGTTCACTGCCCCGATTTCTAAGCAATTTCTCTGGACTCAGCCGAAAAGTAAAATACCTTTTCTTCCACTCCAACCAGTTGCAGAAAAAGCCCACAGCTATTAGATAAAAGAAGAACAGCCTAGAGACATTTGAAGGGGTCTTGTAGCCTGTTGTAAAATGTGAAAGCTGGACCAGTAAGAGCTTTTCTAAAAATAAGCTCTAAATAAAGCAGCACAGTTTTACCATCATGGGTCAGTTTGAGTCATTTAAAGCTGAAATTGTTTAGAAATTTTATAATTATGTGATGGCTTACACAATCATGTGGAAAATGGTTGACTTGGCAGTTGCTTAGCATTCTTTGACTTTAGCAGAAGGAAGGTAAGCCAGTATCAGTTAAACATATTGTTTGAAAGTTTAGAGAACAGGGAGGAGGTAGAAAACAATCATTTTACTCAAACCTTTTATATACATATAGGTGATGAAGCAGACTGAAGATGTTTTATTGTTATCTCCCTTTTATCTCCCCTTTTATCTCCACTTTCTTTCATCTTTTCTCCTTTTTTCCTTTCCTGTTCTACTTACATTGCAGTCTCCATAAAATCTGTAATACTCCCTGCATAAATTATAATAAATCTATTTATAGGCATAAATCAAGCAGAACACTGCGGCGCTAGCCGAACTGCTCCACTTATGAAAGCAAAATCTGTCAGACTCTCTTTTTGGCATCAAGAAAATTATTCTTATTGCCACATCGCCAGACAGGACACTGTTAAAAAAACAAACAAAAAAAAAATATTTTATATACTGTACCAGAGTCTAGTTTGTGCAGTGGATCATAATGAATGAACCCAAACATTCCAGATTATCGTACCATGGGTTGAGGGTTGAGCTGCCGGTCTGCAAGGTTTGCTTGGAGAATGAATAATTTGCCCTTTCTGACCACAGAAGGCAGGAAGAGAGGATGTAAAAGCAACATATTTAAGATGAATATGTACCACAAAATAAGAGATGAACGCAAAGAGTCTGAAAGTTGCACAGCTAGATTAAAACAACAGACACTTTTCTTTTGCAGCTTCTACTGCAGCCTCTAAAAGATGAATTTGACCAAAGTCTGAAGGAAGAGTGGTGAGGTGTCAGTCTGCTGGGTTTTATCAATTCCAAAGTGTCCAACATGCTTTCCACGCAGGAGAAAGCTCCTACAGATGTGGATTACATTTTCTATCAGGAGTGGATGCTTCTAAAGTGTAGAGCTATTAACTTTTTATATGGCAGTGGTGTTGCTATGGATGGCAGGCCAGCAACCCCGTGAAGAGAATCATCAAAAGGAGGATGAAAGACCTGAGTCAACAATTCAACTCAAGGAACTTCACAAAAATGTGCATATAAAAAGCCAATTAATTAAATGAAGTAATAATCAAAGTAAATTTACACATATAAAACGCATATGGACACAAAATGAAGGCGCCAGCAGAGCCACGGGTTATTCTTCTCATCACGCCGCTTTAATGCAGTAAATCTTAGGTTTTAAAGTGAATTTTAAGTTGGGAAAGCAAATTGAAGCTGTTGTCAGATCTTCCCTTTATTAGTTAAGACATTTGACAAAACTAAAAACTTTTATTTCACAGCAAACCTTTGAAAATTTATCCATGCTTTTATTTAATCTTGATTCGATAACTGTAACGGACTCTAGGTTGGTGTCTTCCAGTCTTTGCTGTCTCGCTTACAGCTGTAAGCGAGACAGAAAATGATCATATCACTCCTGTCCTGACGTCACTCCATTGGCTGCCTGTACATTTTAGAGTTGTTTTTACATGCCTAAATATCCTTGCCCCCTCTTACCTTTCTGACCCTCTTCACCCCTACTTGCCTCCTCGGCCCCTCAGGTTAGCAGGACAGCAGCTCCTACAGGTACTGAAGTTTTTTAGGAAGCTCAGAGGGGTCAGAGCCTTCTTTATCGTTGCTCCTCTTTTATGTACTGATGAAGATTCTCAATCATCCAGGTCATAGTCATTCCGTAAAAGTTTCTCTTCTATGGAATAGCCTCCTGCTGCAATTAGGGAAACTCCTTCACTGCAAAAATTTAAAACACAGCTCAAGATTTATTTCTATTTGATGCCTTTTTTTGTTTTTACAGGACTAGTGGCCGTTTTTATGGTCAATAGACTGACAGGAAAGGGGGTAAGACATGCAGGAAAGGTCCACAAGTCGGATTCAAACCCAGATTGCACTCACCAAAGACTAAGGCATCCATACATGGGTCGTGTGCCCTAACCACTGCACCACCAAAGCACGCCCCATTCAATAGCTTTTAACACTGGCAGCACTTAGTTGTTGTGACATTAGTTTATTTAGCTTAAACAAATACTTATTTTTATGCTGTATTTTATTCTTTTATTGTGTTTTATTATTTTTAGCTATGTTCAGCACTTTGTTTTCAGCTGTAGTTGTTTTAAAGCGCTTAACAAATAAAGATGATGATGATAATGATTATGACGATAATGAATTCATGTAAAAAAGGCCACAAGCAAAATCTAAAGTCATGCATCATCTTTCTGTAGTCCCAAATTTGTGTTCTAATAACATTTAGTAGTGCATCTAATGTAATATTTTTGTTCTACATATTAAATTTTAGGTTTTATGAGCTGTAAGCCATAAAAACATTGAAACAAAAAGAAATATGAATATGAAATATACTGTGTGTCTCTGTTTCATAATCGTTTGGACTATACCTTTACTTCCAATAGCATTTTATCCCCATTCATTCATTCAGTTTTAGTCATTCTTCCTCCGGTCTTTAGTCATGCATCCTGTCTTGGCTGCACTGCATTCGGCTTTACATTCCCTAGTTTCCCACATCTGTATGTTCTTGCTCTGATTTTGTCTTTTACTTTGCTTTTTAAAATTATTCTCTGCATAATTTTGCTTTCCTCCTGCCTGTGTCCTGCCAGTCCAAAAAATTATAACAAAATCTTTATTGGTGGTTCTAGATTATAATTACTAGAGAGATCAGGGTGGGACCAAGGTTTTTACATTGGGGGACAGAACAAAATAAAAGATTAAAAAAAAGAAAAAAAAAAGTGAGGAACTTAGTCAAAGAGCCATTTGCTGCTATCAGATGAAAACTCAATGCTAATACAGATAAAAGTACATTTTACCTAAACTTTCAAATCGTCAATAAAGTAAAGATCAATTGGTTGCACTTTCTGTGCCAGTGCACAGAACCCCTGTAACAGCACAGTTTTTTCTGTTTGAACTGAATTAATGAAATAAACAAAGATTAAATGGTATTTTAATTAATTTAGTCCTTTATAAATGGGCATTATAATGATACATGAATATAATTTCCATTCTTATTCCACCTTTAAAAGTTACTACAGACTGGTTTGTGCTTTTTAAACACATACAAATGTGCATGCAGTCTATTTTGAGCTCCATTTGGCAGTTCATGTATGCACAGGGAGGCTATGGTTGTTTTCGATCTGTGAGCAGAAAGTATCCCCGTTTTATATTCTATTGACAGAGTTGATGAGGTGTGTGTGTGTGTTGTGACTCCTGACTGCAGGCTTGCACTCTGTCTTTGAGCTTATCACATGAACCTAGCGGGGTTTGTGGTTTTGTGGCCCGGATGGGTGTGCGCGTTTTTCTTTTTCCTGAGGTAGTCTAAGTATTGAGGTTAGCGGCAGAGAGCTAAACACATAGGAAATGAGCCTGGTGAGAAGGATGGTAGCTATGACCTGAAGAAAACAGCCTTCTTAGAAAAAAAATGTCACCGTTTTCTACATCAGAAGCACTTCCAGTAAAGGGACGGATATACTTCTACTACCTTTCAAGATGATATCAACATGTGATAGATATAGAATCCTAATGCTAAAGTTGTCCTGCTCTGTGAATAGCTTTATACTTTTCTTTTAAGCGCCAACTTTCTGCTTTTACTCAGTAAACAAAATAAGTACAGTAAATAAAACCAAAGAAACTTTCTGCCTTAACCCTTTGGCTTTTTAACAATTTGTCACATTCCAACCATCAACTTCTATTTGTCATATTAAACTTTAATGTGGTAGACCAACACAAAGTAGTGCAAAAATGGGGTGTGAAAGTAAAATGGCACATAGTTTTGAAATTGCTAAAAACTGTGTCAAAACATCTCTAAATTGTGCTCTGCTACTTAGTCTTTTAGGGGAAACCTTGGTAGCTGTTTATACTGCCGACCTTCAGCGAAAAGCGGAACAATGAAGGTATTAATCAGAGAAGCGGCCCCATGGACCACTATTAGTCTCCTCCCTTCAACAAAACTGGACTTTAATAAAGAGTGGAGGGGGGGAAAAAAACAACTGAAAAAAGTATTCATGGTTCCATTTTACCACAAGTAACAAGCTTGCTTTAAACTTTTCATGCAAAAACATTGTGTGGCCGAAGCATAACACTGAGCATCAATTCATAAAATAAAGAGCAGTGATTTATATAACCTTCAACAATTCATCCCTCCAGCGAAACATGGTGGCATTATAAAGACTGGAAAAGGGGTTCCCTAAACTTAAATCCAAAGATACAGATTTCAACCTAAATGGTAATCAGAGTTAACCTGACTCTGCTAGATGGATTTGCTCCCATATCCATCTGGAAACCTTCCGTAGAAGTAATTTTGACAAGGGGCAAAAATACTCGTTTGCTGATTGGCCTATGTTGGTGATAGACGGGCCAAATAAACCAATCAGATCAACGAAGCATATGTTGTAACAG
>NW_015150900.1:376102-385387 GCF_000732505.1 Cyprinodon variegatus | reverse complement strand
TTTCTTCAACGGAGAGTCTCCAGAATGCATTGAAATCTTGAAAGCACGCGAGATCAGGATGGTCTCACGAGGCTAAATCAGAGTTGACTTTAATGGCTAAGTTTGTGTCTACAAACAAGGAGCTTTCTATCGCTCGCATAAAAATGAGTGGTACAAACAATAACCACAGAAGGTTCAAAGAGCACCGGGATACAAAGGACAAAAAAACGAGGATACCAGATTGCACATGCATGCATCTATTTCCCCCTTTATCCAGGTGATTTAAAATCTGTATTGAAAGGACCCCCACCCATAGGAGTGCGTATTTAATATATTTTGTTAAGGTATAGTAGTAATATGTTCTTCACTGATTTTATAAAGTAATTCCATTTTTAGAGAGAGGTTTTCCCTGATATATAATCTATACAAGGACGTTTTCAATAAATGTGCAAACTTTTATAGAATTGATCTGTCTGTTTCTATTTTAAATAAAAAAAAGAATTTTATTTCCATTAATTAATGTCCCTTGCGACATTAGTTAAGAGACTTTCATGCTTATATTTGATCTACAACTGAGATCAAGTTTTTTTTTTTTCTATTTCTTTGTTGGCATCTGACTTCTGCAGAGAACTGCCCCGCCTGAGAGACATGGAGGTGTGATATTTTTTTTTTCTCAGCATTTCTTTGTCTCAGCAGCAGCTTCAAGTCGGATTGAAACTAAAAACACTTCGCAGGCTCTCCAGAACATCTGCACCCTCTTTCAGCAGATAAACACAGCTCATTAGAATCCATGTTGTTTTTTTTTTTGTTGTTTTTTTTTACCATCTGAACCAAATTATCTTTTTTTGTTGTTGTTTTTGCAGAGATTGCATGATTTGCTATTTTCATAACATGCCTTTAAGGCTGAATTTATGACATTTTAATTTATCATGATAGGGAGCAAAAGCTAACTCAGTGGCACTGATGTAGTTGTAATACCATTAGACCGTTTTGTTCTAGGCCGTCTTAAAAACATATTGATTTCAAAGGGTAAACCTTATAATTGTGCAAATCCGATGCGATTTAAGTACCAGACCTGATACTGGAGCTATCCTTCAATCAGGGTGAGACTGAGACCAACAGAGAAAAAAACACCCATTTAACCTAAGTTCAAATGCTAAATTCAATGCCCACCTGAAAGACACCATTGATCAATACTTGCAGTTCTAACTCCTGACTCATCAAATAGCAAAATATATTTGAGTGAGATAGTTTTCTGGCAGGTTCAGTTGTATTCAGAAATAATAACACAACTTTTAAGATGTTTTTTTTTTGTGTGTGTGATTGTAACAATGTTCTTAGCGGCCATAAACAGACACAGATAATTCAAGTACCCACAAGCCGGAAACTGAAATGCTATCAGCTCAGACATTACATCACTAGTTTGGAGGTGAATCAAATGCGGCGTTATCACATTAAGCTATGCCAATATACTAATAATAGCATTAAGATGGTTTAAGGCCAAATGTTCCAGAATTACAGAAGTTTACTGAAGAATTATTGCAACCAATATAAGTTCAATTGGATTGACACAATAATAATCAATAACCTTTGATCCCTGAGGAATAACTGTGTCAAATTTTAGAGCCTCGTGTCTCTTAGCTTTCTTTAAAAAGGGAAATACAAGAGAAAATGCCATTCTATGGCAGCATATGGGCATTGACCTTGATGAATCCCGAAATAACTAGAAGAATAGAGCTACTCATTTAAACGTACCCGTCGCTACAGTAGAATACATACATTTAAATTAACTTCAAGTGAAAGGCTGGGAGATGAGCCAAGTTTCCATTTCTCACAATGAGCAAGATGATAAGGGAGGAAATAAAAATCTCCAAAGCTCACTATCAAAGCATTGCAGCAAAATGTCACTTTTAGTGTGAAAACCAAGCTAAATTTATTTTTATGGTTTTTACGCATCTGCACCAGCAGTGCTAGCAGATACAGTGGACGCTGTATGAAGTTTTCATGTGCGTCTGAAATAATGCATCAAACAGGATGTGAGAAACATCCTGCAAGGCACAATAAGGTTACAAAAAGAGCAAGTACTCATTCTGTTTCAGTGCAGGTTTATTAATAGGCATATTTACAGATATATAAAGAAAAACAGACATTTTATGGACCTAAGTGGCAGATTTCTTGTTCTATCTATATGAGTCATTGAATGCCAGTGGTGCTGTTATTCCACACATTAGTTATACACACAGACATTATTTCTCATTAGTGGTGTGGGGAGTTCATTAGTGCTGAGGTCTCAGTGTGCGCTTGAGGTTACCCCACAAAAAAGAAAGGAAAAAAAAAACAACCTGACTCACATAGATACTAACAGATGAGTGGAGCTTTACAAGAATATTAAAACTCTGACTTTTTCCTTTTATTTTTTGCTCCAACACTTTAAAGGACCATGTTGTTTGTCTCCTGAGAGTTTCTGAGCAAAATTCCATGGGAAATTCCATTCAAAACGGCAAACCCAGCTCTTATCTCCTCATTGCAGTTTTTATTCCTTCTGTCCTGAGTAAACTATAAAGTCAGCTTGCTTTAAGGACACCGAAAAAAAAAAAGACTATAAAAAAGTCTACAATACAGTTTAAAGTTCTGCCATTGAAAACCAAACATTGAACCAAAAGCAGCATATATAAACTGCACTTTACTGACCTCGGCACAGCCTGTGTAAGTGCGGATGCAGAGCACTACAAACATCCGTGTGCATCACTTCACAAGCTCATGCAGTGGCGCAATCATTCTGCACTGCAGCTGCTTGCCAACACCAGCAATGTTTGGCTGGGAACCTACCGGCATTAATAACCACAAAGCAGCATCTTCAAACACACTCACACATGCCTTTAACAAGGTTTTCTGTTTGCTCAAAATATACAGGAAATATTTTCTTCTCTTTGGTTAGGAGCAGACATAGATTCCTGGTTTTGGAGGCCAAAAAAGATAAATAATGTAAAGTTCTTAAACAGAAGAGTATCTATTTAGATCTACTGTACAGTTCCTAATACGTGTTTTCATCAGTTGTCTCATTGCAATCAAAGGACTCAGTGTATTTTATTGACATTCTGTGTGATAGGCCAACACAAGGTGGTGTTTAAGTGGATGAATATATGGTTGTCAAATTTAGAAATAGAAATCTGAAAGGTGTGAGAGCTCCAATTAATCCCAGTTTTTAAGTTTTGCCACAGATTCTCAATTTAGAATTATGTCTGGACTTTGACTAGGCCATGCTTAGACATTAAAATTCATTGATCTAAACTCTTCCAATAATTGTCCTGCAGGAAGATTAATCCTGAATTGTCTTTTATAGCTTGTAACAGGTTTTCTTCCCATATTGTCTGGTCACTATACAAGTACCCACTTGCTTCTAATCAAAAGAAAAAAAAAATAAGGAAACAATCTCATAACATTCCTCCACGCCCTTTCAGGATTTGGAAGGTTTGTTCAAGAAACAAAACAAACGGAAAAAAAACCCACCTCTTACTGGAACTGAAAATTTTATTGTAAAAGGACATGGCCCACTGACAGTCGTGTAGAATCCCAATAAAATACATGAATATTAATGGTAAAATTGTCAAAAAATGGTTTATGAAAATTTCTGCAGGGCATTGTGTGTCCTCTACTTTAACCTTCCTGATAACAGAAACCTATTTGTCAATAAATTATTTATTTATTTTCTCTTTAGTGTCTGAAATTTTCAAAAGCACAATTCTAACCTTCTTGCTGTGATTTCAGTGTACTACAAGAGACATTACTACATTATGATTAATAGTTTAGGGCTGTTGGGTTGACTCACATATAATTTATGATATATAGATTTACAGACACTCCAATTTGAAGTTGTGAAATAGTAAAGTACATATTGCATCAGCTTTAAACACTTGCAAAATAGCTGTCTGTACAAAACTCTAAATATTTGGACACATATTAATATAAGAACATACTATACACACAGTTGAGAATACTTGCAAGCTATAGCAACCCCCTTTAATCTGAATATCATATACAATCCAAAAGTCTGTGGTGGGGTTTAAAATGAAAATTCCGTTTTTAGAAAATGGAGTAAAATAATTCAAATGTAACTACCTGGCAAACTGCCATAACTAACTAAACTGTAATGAGTTAAGAGGGTGGTTAAAAATGATTTAAAACTATTAGAATAGGGTGTTTTTTTTTTCTTTTTACGATTCTTTGAACGTCACCTGTTTCTTGTGAAATTCAGAATACTTTTTAGGGTTTCCCCCAGGAAACTGGTTGGCGGTGGTGGTGAATACTGCTTTCCTCACAACCCACCTCCTTCAAAAACGTAAAAAAATATAAGAAAGAAAGGTTCTTATCTGTAGACTTATCAGTTTTGTTCCTGAACGTTTGAACTTTTAAAATGAGAAGGTAGTGTTGTAGATGATTCTCACATTAATTGCCTGTTTAGTGAATCAGCTATCCTAAACACTCATTTTTAAGTATTTTCTGGTGCTAAACAAACTTCAGTCAAAAACTGAAATTACTTGCAAAGCTCACTATAACGCAAGAATACAAAACTTCTATGTTTTTGCTTTATGCAGGACTGCATGCAGTCGGACAATGCTTAAAGTCATCTCTGAAAAAAGGGGGATTTCATAAAAAGAGCAGTGATTTATGTAACCTGACATTAGTTTTGAAGTGAATAGCTTCAGCATAAAACAGAAAGTCTCTTGTTTAAATAGATTTTCACTTCAAGAAGTTACACTGTGTTATTCCACCTACTTCCACTTTTAAACCTATGTGTTGATTAATTTTGCAATCTGTTTAAAGATATACACTAAAATTAAGACCGATATACCTTAAACCATTGTTACTTTCAGTAAAAATTTATGTCTTGGTTAAGTGTAAATTTTATGAAATCCTAAAATGTTTGATATTAGCTAGTAAGATTTTCAGTGTAACCCATATATGCAATTGGTGAGTAAAAATCATCTTCTTTGTATATATATATATATATATATATATATATATATATATATATCTTAATGCAAAGGAGTCATTGTGACAGAGCTCCATGCCCCAAATGGTGCACAAGTCTTCTAAAACCAGAACAGGTAAAGGTTTCAAATCCAAAGTATGATGGAAAGTACATTTAAAGAAGAAAAAAAGCTGCCAGAACAAATACTTTGCTTATAAGTAGATGAGGCCAGTTTACAGCTGATTCTCAGACAGCTTTTTGTGAAGTCTACCGCAGTTATTTTTCAATTTGATACAAGGGGAGTGCAACTGAAAGCAACACTGTAAAAGTGAGTCAAAAAGGAAAAAGAAAAGCAGAATCTGTCCCACATCATCCCTCATAAGCATCCTAGTTGCTCCACACTTGTTTTTGTTTTTAGATCTGGTCACCTTAGATGGTGGTTTTATATAAGTAGTAGAATGAACGTCCATCTGAAAATTATCTGATTTCAGAAAAAAATTATTCATAATCGAGCATCGAAATCTGCTGTGTTTTACTGAGACTCCTTTTTCCTGTCCGTTTCACCTAAATCTACATTTGTTCTATTTTTTAATGTTAATATTGTATCTCCTGCGTATTTTATTTCTAAACACTAATTACTCAATTTTCTGCGTCTAGTTCATCTAAAGCAAACATATCAGTTTCCTTAAATATACTTCGGAATTGGGTTTGCATCTGGAAATAGAATTTTTTAATGTGATAAACTATTTTTTTTAACCAACAAATGGTGCCTAAAAGACTAAAATTATGGTTTTAGCCATGAGAAGACTAAGTAGGCTAAGTCCTCCCAAATTTTAAAAACATTTACGATTTCACTCCTCGTTTCTTAATTAATTATTGACAAAATTAAAGCATCAAAATATGGGGAAAATATTTTACATAATAGAATAAAAACTAGCAAAATTGGATTTATGCCTTGGGGATGCTCTGCTCAAATGAACCATGTTTCAGTTTAAGGTCAAAAGAGCAGTGAGATTTGCCAGCAGTGGAGCCAACTACAATCAGAGCAGATAACAAAGTATTTTCATGCATTTTATACATTCAAACAGTAAAGGAACATGTTCACAAATAAATGTTGTAAAACAGTACACTTGTTTTAATGAGGAAATGCTGGACAGTCCAAGAAAAAAAGAAAAAAACTTTGTAATCTCTGTGCTCACGTTAACTAAAAGTAATAATAGAGGTAGTAAACCAGAGTTGTCCTTTAATCTAATGTGACTGGAGAGGTTTAATTTCTCTTAACCTTAACAGTAAAGTCAGAACTCTATTCTGCATCTTACTCTAAAACACTACAAACCATTTCCGCTGTTGGTTATTCAGCCCTCTCTACTCAAATTTATAACATATAGTTTCCTAAAAAAAAAAACTTCAAACCAGTTAAAATAAATGGGCTGCTGTGTGGGGACCCCCCCCCCCTGCAATACAAAATACTTATGTGACTGAAAACCTTAAGAGCAGGTGACATCAGTATAATGGTTTCTTTTTCCGCTTTCGTTATGAAAAAGATTAAGTGTCACAAGTAGATCTTAGACCAAAGTCATGTTAGTGATTAAAAACAAATAAATCCAGGTATCAAAAGAAGAGTACTGTCTTTGCTTAAACCCTGCAAAACTGTCAGGAGCTTTCTAAATATAGTGTCTCAGGTAGAAATCTCATGCAGCGTGTATTTTCTTTTAGATTTTTTTTTTTTGTTGGGTGGTCTGGGCCGCTTGACATCAAACTGTGATGTAGATTAGAACTGAGAAAGACGGAGGAGATTCCCCATTGGTTAATTTAGTCTTTGTACAGAACAGTACCACAAGTGGTGGGGCTTTGACCCTCGTCTCCCATTTATATTTACATGTATAGTAGTGTGCAAACACGTGGAAGAAATTTGTCACCGACATGACACATGTGGTGCACAACGTTTAAACACTGCAAAAATATATCTCCATGTACAGATTTTGTCTCACAGATGTAGACAAAATAAAAAATAAATTAGACACTTAAAATTGTACACATTAGTTAGCCACAGCTTTTAAACGTCTCCCCCGTTACTGTCTGGATGCTCTCTCTGCAGGAGTCTTGGAGGTTGTACGGTAGGTTCTCAGTGAATAGGAAGTAATCGCCCAACACGTTCCACACGTGCGTTGCAGCGCACATTATCCTTAAAAAGGATACTACTGTTTTTATGAACATGCAACAACAAATGTGAGCTGTTGTTTAGTATGAGGACCAAAAGTTTCTGTTCTCCATCTTTCTTGGGTGCAGTCCGCCATCTCCTCATTAGATAAATGATGCACCTTGCCATCCGCTGCTCCACGATTTACCTTCAGATCAACTGATTCTTGAGCTCCTGACTGATCTGTGTCTACACAGTCCCAGATTTGATGTTTTACATGTATCACACTCTGCATCTCTCTGGGATATAACTGACCAGGCTAACCTTTGCTACTGCATTCAAGCCTCGGTTGCTCATTTATCTCCTACTGGTTTCCTGACCTTTAATGCAGACTGACCTTTAAATAAACCAAAGAAGCTGAAGCTGTTCCTGTGAGGAATAAGTTGATATTTCTCTGAAACAGTCGAGCTAATTTACATCCTAATTCCACAGGACGCTCTGTTCTCCTCCCAGCTTCCAGACGATCACAGTTCTCTAACACTGTGGCTGATCGGTACATACTGTATGGACACTGACAACATATACATTTTATAGGCTATGTTAACTTAAAGTGCTAGGATACTTTTTGAACAGGCCGCAAGCATAAAAGGTATACTCTGACTAAAACGTTTCCTCACTGGAGCCCTGCCCTGCAGGGCCTCATCAAAACTGTTTTAATGTAAAATAAACCAGGCATTCAGTCTCTTTCTCCAGCTTGTCCATCTGTTTGCCAGAGGGTAAATGTAAAAGTGGAATGCTTTATAGTCCCTTTTCTGGCTTGTTTCTATTTAAACAATTAAACTGAGATACCCCCTTCATTTATGTCACTTAATCATTTCTTTCAACACTCCCATGTGTCATTGACTACCATTCAATTGAACCGATTCCTACCAGATCTTTGCCTCTCGATCCTCTAACACAACTGCAACCCGATTCAAACCGATGACTCGAATCTCCCTGATCATACACTGATAAAAACTGAAACTAAGTATAAGGCGTACTGAGCCTCTAGAACCCGCCGACAGCCTCTCATGCACCAGGGTTGGCTTTATCGACTAAAATAAAGGCGCTCTACACCGTTAAGTGGTTAAATAAAAATGTATCTGAAACTTTCTTGACTCATCACTAAACGGAGCAAAACAGCAGCAATCAGAGCCAGTGATTATAGAGGGATACCTGTCTGTAGGGCAACCGTTAAAGGACGCTAAAGGTAGGTCAAGAAATCCAAAATGGATTTGTGTTGCAGAACTTTAAAAAAAAACAAACAAATCCTTTCTGTTGATTTCTATCAATACCTACAGATTATGACAAAAAATCTAACCTCCTTAATGTTATTCCTACGCGTGGCCCTCCGTTTGGACAGATCTGCTGTACTCTCATATAAACTTGTAAAAGGAAAGAGAGCAAATGTGTGCATGTGGGTCGATGGGCCCCTGGCAATCATATCTTGCTGTTCTCCAGGTGGGAGTCAATGTGCTTGATCAGAGCGTCGTCTGGATATCCGACGGGGAAAATCAGTTGGCAGAGAGGGCAGCTTCTCATGTCGTTCTCCTCGCTTTCCATCCAGAGCTGCAGAACAACACAAACACATTTATATCGTTATTACTTGACAGATGATACATTTTGCTCGGTCTTTCAGTGGTTAACCATTTCTCTCTCCATTCACACTGAGCCTGGTTCTGCTGGAGGTTTATTCATGTTAAAAGGGAGTTTTCCTACCCACGTTTGCTGCATGAAAATCCAGGAGGAGTAAATTCTGCAAGTCAGTGACTCGATGCAGTCATCTGGATTTTATTTGATAGAAAACTTTTTAACCTTAAACTGAATCCTATCTGAACTGCAGCTAAGATACTTGCATGGATATTGGTTATGTTTATATGGACAGAAATAATTGGATTGAAGGCCTGATCAGATCAAAAGTGTTACATGTAAACATGTCAAACTGATGATTCTAATCTGGTCAGAAAGAAAATTCTGAATGAGAGAGGTGTTTTTTCCTGATTGCCATGTATGCCTAACCTGACCTTCCGTTGAAGAATTTTTGGGAAGGGGCGAAAATACTGGTTAGCTGATTGGCCTATGTTGGTGATAGACGGGCCAAGATCAATGAAGCATATGACGTACTAACAGAGCGACGACGAAAACACAACCACAA
>NW_015150900.1:351518-375732 GCF_000732505.1 Cyprinodon variegatus | reverse complement strand
CTTGAAAGCTCGCAAGATCAGGATGGTCTCACGAGGCTAATGTATGCCCCCTTTGGAGTAAAATAATCTCTACTGCACATGTGTGCAACACCAGCGTGACGTTTTTCTCTTTATTCCTGATCTTCATCCACTCACTCCTGGTACTTAGTAGAGGAGGGGGCTCCAAATGCAATATGTGGATCAACAAGCTATCCTGACCTCTACCCCTGTAGTGAAAGAGTGTTAGCATACGATACTGCTGAGCCCTTAACTTTACTAAACTGAACCCCAAAAAACAAAAGAATGGACACAAAGAAATGTGAGCAGCAGGCACAAAGAGCAGCTAGAGTTGAGGATGAGCCAACAGAACAGGTGTGTTTACAAACCAGGCAGCTTCTTCTTCTACTACTAAAACATTTCTGGAAAATTAGACAGTTCTGCGCAGGCTCAGATTTTATTTTTTTAGTGTCTATGTAAACAAAGACTTTAAACTTCTGATTAACCTAGGTTTAATCGAATAAGGGGAAACTTTTTGCATGTAAACGTAGCTAATATAACCCCTTACACCCCCAGTACGGACTGTTCTCCCTGCTGCCCTCTGAGAAGAGGCTTCAGAGCATCTGCCGCAGGTTCAGTAGGTTCTGTAACAGCTTTTTCCCCACTTCCATCATACTGCTGAACTGTTGACACAAACCGAGACTCTGCAGCACCTGATAACACCAAACCGAACTCAACTCAATAATTTTTTACTGCATTTTTGCACCATATATATTTGTTTTTGCACTGCTCTGAACTTCCACATCAAAGCCTTTTGCACCAGTTTCTCCCACACTGTTTACACTTGATCACTGCTGCACTTTATGAAATGGGAATGTTAATTTCACTGCTAACTTGCTGCTCATTCACTGTCTGAAAGCTGTACAAAAATAAATTTCAGTGTCTCTGTGGATACAAAAAGAATCTGTATCCACAGAGTGTATACAAAATGACAATAAAAGGTGTCTAAGTCTAAAGTCCAAGTCTATAAGCTAGTCAAGGAGAAGTGGCTGTCATTCATGGTGGACTACAGTGTACAAACCAAGAAAAACGAACTTTGGCAATAATTATAATTTGGAATAATAAAAGCTTGCTTCTAAGTTAATATACAAAGAGAAAGAGGATGACTAAAGACTTTTACACAATAATTAGGAGCTGTTAAACTTTCATGCTTTCTGCATCAACAAATTGAATTTACAGCAGAGTTGTGTCCCATGAAGAACAGATGAATTAGCCATTGGCTGTTATTAGACTCTTGCAGTTTGCTCACAGCAAATAAATGAAAATAAGTGTGATGTGACCTTTCACCCACAGAGCTTCTTTCACCAGTCACCTTTAACATACTTTATTGACAAACCTTTGTGATTAGTCATAGCAGTGCTAAAGCCCACACCAGTGGCATCTGTCAAATTTTAAGGTGATGATATGATGATTTCAACATGTTTCTCTCAATGGAAAGCATTTCATTATGTGCTAAACCTTCTTAAAATGTACTTTCTTTTCTAATTTAGAATTTCTGAAAGTTTGTATATAAGCAATGATCAACTCTAATTTTAAAATAAGTGTTTGGCTTTTAAATCTAAAAATGTCTATTAATTCATTTGAATTATGTTGTGTTGGAAACCGTAAAAAAGCCTCTCCAGGCAAGTTTTCATTATAAATTATTTCTTCTCTCTTTATCTCTTTATTTTCAAAAATTAAATAGATTCCATTCGTCTATCTGTACTGTCCTTTGTTCCTCTAATTTTTGTATGAAGCTTCTAGAAAGATTTTAATTTTACTTTTCTTCACCTTAATGACTGTTATTTTTCCATCATCTGCCACTCTGCACCTTTTGGTTCTGTGTAAGTTTTCCTTTTGGGTTCTCATTTATGGTTTATTGTATGTTATTCTTTTTTGTCAATATTTATGTCATTTTTGCTGTTTTTTATTTATTGGTCTAGTTTTAGTTAGTTATTCTTTCTCTCATGCTTAGGAGAAAGTTATCTCCAGTTCCTTCGCTTATCCTCTAGTTTTCTCCTTGGTTAATCCTTCTTTTATGGTCATTAGTTTTATTCCCCTTTAGCCTTATTTAACTTATTTGCTAGTTGCAGTTAAGCCCTGTTTTCCCCAGTTGCTCTTTGTTGCCTCCTGTTGCCCCTTTCCTTTCCCCTTCGCTTCTTTCTAGCTGCCTCTGTCTGCACCTGCTCCCAATTAACTGATTGCACCACCCTTGGTTCTGTCTCACATATATAATCCTCCTCTGCAGTTCGTTAGTACTAGTTTCTTGTAAATTCCTTGTTCCTCGTGTGTTCCCCCTGATGTCTCCTGTTTTTTTGGTTTTCTGTAGTGTTTGTGAGATGAAGCCACTTGAGGCCTTCAACCGTTTTGGCTAATTGCTTCAACAATCCCCACAGTTCATAAAGTTTCATATGACCATGTCACCACCTACTGGGGAAGTGCATCTGGAGTACATCTGCGTACATCTTTTTTTACAGTTGTTTTTCTTTCCCAGTTAACTTCCCTTGAAATTGTTAATGATTGGTGTGTATAATAAAATCTTTTGTAAGTTTTGTGTGTGTGTGTAAAATGTCTTAGAAGAGTAAAATCATTTAAGGTCTACTGTTTTTGTGCCAGTTTAATGAAATAATCTAAAGCAGACAGTGAAACTGCTTGTCCAAATTGGGCAATGACGAGCAAAATCAAAGTTGTAAGTCATTTTTATTTAAACAAAATTTTTTTTTTTTTTTCACAGTTTTTGGTTTTAATCTAGTTGGAAGTTATGTGTTCAACCAATCTTTTGGTTAAACCAACCAGTTTAATTTGCCAGTGTTTTTACCCAATCTATATATATATATATATATATATATATATACAAGGGAAAACCAATACAAATTAGTCACATTAGCCAAAATACTTGTACTAAAATACGTGTTTTAGTGCAACTTTAAGAAGTCCAACTTGGGTTTTGAGCCAACAACCTCAAGAACGGAAGTAAATATTTTAGAGCTGTTAGCATTGTTTAATCCAACCAAACTAGTTTTATCCAACTAGATTGGCTTTTTTTTTTCAACCAATCTATTCTTAGAATATCCAAACTCTATCCAACTATCCTACAAACTGCCGAAGTTCGGGGCGAAGTTCTTACCGAAGGCTTTGGATGTCATCTATTTTGGCTCCTCCCCCAAATGAAGGAAGCCTCGATATGCGCCTGGTGGAAAATGCCCCCTCTAATTTTCGACACACGCCTCGAAGCCTCATCTCATCTCATAACATCACTAGTTTTCTGTATTTTGTTATTTTGGGACTTTTGCTTCTGATACCTTGGATCTGCATTAAATTAGACTCATCCCTGCCTCCTTACGTCCCTGCATTTGGGTCCACTCCTGCTAAGGCTGTTTTACAGTGTTTCTGAAACTGACATGATACCAAAACTTTCTATCTTTTTTTTTCCCCATTTCCCAAAATGTACCCCTTCTGAATCACCATAAAAACTCTGAATTAGGGTGCATAGAACCCATTTATTTAGGCATATATTCATCATTCAATTAGCATTGCAAATACTGAATGCTCCTTTTCCACTCATGCAACCTTGTCTCTTAGCTGATGCAGTAGATTTTAGAATTTGTATAACAGTCTTGTCTTTTAAAACATGATAAATTAATCAAGCATAAAAAATACAAAGAAATCTCATTTCTATAAATGTGTGATGGAAATAATTTAATGGAAAATATGATTAACTTCTCAGACAAATATTTGTTAATCAACATGAATGATTCTAGTAAGTAACTATGGATCATCCTCATTTTTATGTTATTTCGCATAACATATCTTTTTATTTCCTTCATTTATTAAAGTATGGATCAACATTGTTGCATTTTAGAGTGTCTGCAGTCACCCTGGTCTGAAACAGAAGAAACGTTTCCTAGTTTTTATGCTAATTGAGGCTTCACATCTTGACTCCATCTTTGTACATCATGCAGACTCATATGATTTATATCAAACTTCTCTTTTCACACCGAGAATTAAATAAGACTGTTCCCCTTTAAAGGGAACTAAAAGGCAGACTTTCGGAAAATTGTGAAATCTAGTGTGAAAACTCTGTTCTTAATAGACCCTATTGTAGGGTTAAAAACTGCCTTTTTTTTTGGGGTAAACCAAGATCGGAGTGTTTAGGGTAAACTGTAGACATGATGAAATACCACACGGCTGTTTGAAAACCGTCTTAAGTAATGTAATTCAGTGCTTTCAGAACAGCTCAAACGTGGTTGCACTTTTTCACCAAGCTAGAGCCCTAACCACACTTATTACCTCCTCCCCTGCAAGATATAAGAGAGGTAAAGACTCTCACTTTATTGAATAGCGGAAACAAACATATCAACTAAATAATTGCTTTCATCAAAATCTCATGTCCAATACTTACTAGTAAATTTACTTTAGACAACTTACTAGTAAATTGCTTACTAGTAAATTTGCTGTTAATATAAAACCTTCTGCCAATAGGACAGTTGGATATCACAAGGTCGGAGCATAGAGATGCATTATTTGACTCTTTGCAAAGTCTCCCGGATCCGTTCCTTTGATCTCTTCATATACTCATTCTCTATAGGATTGAGGTATAATCTGTGTTGATCTGATTGTATGTTTTGAATCATTATCCTAATGTAAGCACAAAAGGCCGTCATGTATTCTCAAAATGGTCTCATGGCTTTTAGAGTAGAAACAGGCCCACATCATCACAGTTCATCTGCCCTACAGTTTGCATGAAAAGCTTTTACACATATTTAGGTTTTGTTTCTTGCCAGAACCACTTTGAATGGGTGCAATTCAATTCATTTCAATCTTAGTCTTACAGAACCTAAGCACTTAGCAGAGTTAAAAAAAAACTACACTTATTAAGGTTTGTGATATTACAACAGAAAACCTTTCTCCAGGCATATCTTCCAGAGATCTGTATTTAATTAGCGTCTAATGGTTGTCATGGAAACTTATTGACCCAAGATGTTGCCTTTTGCTGCATTTTTTAACTTTGCTTAATTCTACTAATTTCATTTCATCTCCTATTCCATCCCTTTTTAAGCACCTCTTAAAGAACGGTTGCTGTTGACGGCCGACGTTGTGCTGAACAAAACCTTTCCAAGTTATATCAGATTATCTTAAGTTATTCAAGTTATATAAGATCCAGCAACAGTAGGCACTACATCTGAATAGTGAAATGGGCCAAGTTAATAAAACATTTACTTGCTTGTTTATGGCCGGTAATAATTTTTAAGAAAACCTGTTGTCAAACATAAAAAAAAATGTGTGTCATAGAACTTAACATTAATGGAATCGGATCCCTCATCACAATACCAGTGTGTCCAATATTGGAAAAAGAAATATTTTTTTGGATGTGGGATGGAGATTTGTAGCAACAATATGTTTCACTCTTAAATTATGTTATGAATATGGAAAATTAGTGGTTTTCAAAGGGAGCCTAAAACAGAGGGATGCAAAACCAGATACTAAACAAAAACGTATTGTCATTTTTGCCCTAAATATTTGCCCTAAATGTTAAGTATGTGTTTCCTACTGACTGCTGAGAATAGAGGGACTGCACTGTATTTCATCAAGTTCTAGACTGTAGGATTAGTCCATTTAGTGGCTGCAGGGACAGTGGAAGGAGAACCATCACTGTTTTATATCAGTCTATTCTCTGGCCCAGATGCTAAAAGTCAAAGCGCAGAGTAGTGGTGACACTGTAGTATAGAAGAAAGAAAATGTGGTCCAATGATGAGCAAATATGTTGAATTGATGAACTGTTAAAATTACGTGTAGCCCTGATATTTAGTCTATAAATTAATTTCAATTATTCAATTCTAAAGTCATGTAATTAGTGATTTAAAATTCCAGAACTAAATGAAGGGACCTGATGAATGACCTGCAGAGAGCTGCCTGGGACCAAAGTAACAAAGGCTACCATCAATAACATAATACACCCAGAGGAAGTCACATTGTGTCTCCTCCACTGAAGCCAGAACCTGTCCAGGTCCGTTTGAAGTTCACCAGAGAACACATGGATGATCCAGAAGAGGATAGGGACAGCATCATGTAATGCCAAAGATAGGTACTAACTCAACACATCATGATTGAGAAAGAAAAAGTCTGAGTTGCATTCCAAGAACGCCATACCTACTGTAAAGCATGGGGGTGGAAACATCATGCTTTGGGACTGTTGGGCGATGTAGCATGATATTTTAAGCCAAAACCTCCTTCTATCAATGAGAGCATTAAAGATGAAACATTTCTGTGTCTTCAAGCATGACAATGATTCCAAAAAGATGGCTTAGAGCATGAAGCTGTGGTTCCATTAAAAAAGCATTTCAAGGTCCTGGAGTGGCCTAGCCAGTATCAAGACCTCAACCCCATAGAAAATTTATGGAGGGAGTAGAAAGTCCACGTTGCCCGGCAACAGCCCCGAAAAATCCCTGCTCTAGAGGAGATCTGATGGAATAATGAGCCAAAATACCATCTACTATGTTAGAAAACCTGTTGAAGACTGACAGGAAACATTTGGCATCTCCCATTGCCAAAATATTATGCTACAAAGTATTGAGTTGAACTTTTTTTATTGAAAAAATACTTATTTTCTACCATAAATGACAAAGATTTGATTTTTTTCTCTCATTTTTTCTCTCATATTTGAGGTGAATCTATGATATAAATTACAGACCACTCATCTTTATACGGTTTCTCTTTTTTTGCACCACTGAACATAAGTAGGTCAAAGTCAAGTTAAAAGTGGTATTATATGCTGGATAAAAATCCTTTTTCAGCATGAGGTAATATGCTTACATTGCTTATGGCGTGTGTGAGACTGCTTACGTATTTCGCCAATGAAATAAGGAAAAATGTTCTGCCTTCAAAATAAAAGTCTATTCTTTCCTAAGTAATAGCAGCCTATGTACATTTAAGTCCTAAATTAGCATATCTGTGAAGATACTCAGTCAAGCTTGAAAAAGTTTGATCTTGGTGTAGCTTTCTAAAGACGTCTCGCCATCTCAGATTTAAAGAAATCTATTCATTTCTAACTAGTGGTTGGGAGCACTGAGATCAATATACCGTAGGTCTAACAAAGAAATCAGGGAGGAAAAATTAAGGTATTGGTCCCTTCCACTGGATTGGCCAAGGAGGACAAATGGGGGGTTTTAATGGTCGTTAGGGGGTTCTGATGTGTCATTAACACCCTCGACAGAGTGGTTTCGGTCACATGCCTCACTAAAGTGTGAGTCAAGTGAGGCTGGGTGAGAGGTGAATCTTCTGGGTATTGTTCCTAAAAGAGCTTTGTAGTTGGGTAAAAGCTTATGTCTAAGACCACTTCCTCTGCTGAGAGATGGTTTTTTCAGGTTAACAAAGATGGTTTTCTTAAGCCCTTGCTGAAACCATCTTTCTTAATTTGCAAGAACATGGATATTGTTGTTCTCAAACGAGTGTCCTTTAACTTTCAGGTGTAGGTGAACAGCTGAGTCCTGTCCTGAGGAGTTGGCCCTCCTGTGTTGAGCCATGTGCCTAAGTGGTTGCTTAGTCTCTCCAATGTATAGGTCTGAATGTGACAGGTTTTGTCTCTCTTGGATGAGAGGCGAAACATCTTCTATAAAACTTCACGTCGAGTTGACTAGACTGATTCTAAATTAAAATTTATGCAAGTTTTACTCTCTCATTTTAATCCCAGAAGTTCAAGCATGTGTTAAGGACAGGATTTGATGTCAGTAGTATGTATATTTTTCTCCTCTTTGTAAATCTCCTGAAATGAATTGATGTATTTTACTCAAATTTTCTATGTATTTTCTAAGTATTTTGAGTATGTGTGTTGACTTTTTAATAACTCACATTGATGGAAGGCCAGGACTGGGCGTGCTCTGATGTTGTGTATCCCTGCTGCGGATGGCAGCTGAGGTTATTGGGCCTCTGAGGGATGGGAAAGGCTGTGCAGGACGCCGGGCCCCTCATGACGCTGCTGGGTAGACCAGGAGAGAGAACGCCCAGAGTCCTCGGGGGGCTGATGGGATGTGGGCAGGTCCACTCCTCTTCATCCTCAGAAGACTGTGGTGGTTGGGGGGCAGGCGTGGAAGGAGGAGGGGGCTCAAAATGAAGGTGAGCCACCTCTGACAGAGGGAAAGGCATCTCTCTAGAGTGGCGCATGGAGCTCTCACCCATGCTGCTGTCTCCACCCGCTTGAAGGGGGGACGGGGATCCTCGGTGCTGCAGTCCGCTGTGAGAGGAGCTGATGTGTTGGGACTGCTGTTTTTGGTAGCCCTCCACATAGGGCCGTGGCTTTGGCAGGGTAGAAACTGGGTCTAAGGAGAAGCGAGGTGGGCACTGGTAAGCTGAGGGGTCGGCTACCTCTGAGTAACTACGGCGACCCTGGAAACTGGCTCTCAGGTGCTGGGTGGGCGGTCGGTAGGAATAAGAGGCAGGTCCGTCGCTGACGTCCAGGAGTGGGGAGCGGCGATGCATGTCAGGAGAAAGACGCTGCAACACCGGAGAACGCCGCTGCTGGATCGGGGAGTGATGTGGCGGCACTGGTGAATGGCGCTGAGAGATGGGCGAGTGGCGCTGGGACACCGGAGAGTGACGCTGGTGGTGGATGGGAGAGTGAAGCTGCACTGTGGGAGCGGAGAGGGAAAACCAACATTTAGAAACCTCAAACAAAACTAAGATATATGTGATTCATGGCAAAATCACCACAAAATAAATACTGCACTGTATGTAGACATGTTGAAAATATGGCCTCTCCCTTTATTCTATGATTTTTTTTTATTCGATTTTCCAAGTTTCTCTTAAACAGACAGACAAAGTAAAGCCCATTCACTGCAATTTATTAATTAAATAAAATAATATATGAGGTGATACCTGATAAATTCTTGCAGAACCATTTATCCTCTAAAATGTATAAAAATTAGGACTATTTAACAAAGCATGCATTGAAGTCGGTCATATTTAAAAAAAAATATTATGGTGAAGAATTTTCAATGTTTCAGTCATCTGGGGGACAAACCTTTTATCTGTCATAGTGATTCTAATGAAACTGAGATAGTCAGCTTTCATAGTGAGGATTACCTCATCTATCTTTTTGCTCTTATTTTACTAAGAAGTTACAAAGCACCAAATCAATTTCAGTGGGAACTATCATTATAAGCTGAATGAAATTGTGAACCTTCAAGGTACTAGTCAGTTTTGAACCCAAGATTCTATTTGATATATATCATATCTTATGATTCTGTGTCAATGTAGGTGTCCCAAGTCTAACTAGAAGATCCCGTTTCCAAACAGACCAGCTGAAACCCTAAGTAAAGCAAAACATTAGTGAAGTCATCTAAAAAGGGCCGTGGAGAGCAAACGTTCTCAATACTTAAAAGCTTGAAAACATCACCAAGTCAGGATGTGGGTTGTTTTCCAAAAAACATGTGCAACTAGCTTAAGTACACGTAAATTGTACAAATCAATCTGTTTCTTGCTGTGCAATATATATATGCTGTGAAATATATATCTACTGTATATATCTATATATATCTATATATATATATATATATATATATATATATATATATATATATAGATATTAGGATTCACCACCGAAGCAACACTGATTCATAATCAATTTTACATGCAAATGGATTGGCACTATTCTATTTGCACAACAAATGTGTTGCAAGACACACTCGATAAAGGAGTGGTTCTGCAGGCGGGGACCACAGACCACTTCTCAGTATCTATGCTTTCTGGTTGATGTCTTGGTCACTTTTGAATGTTGGTGGTGCTTTCAAAATTGTGTTAGCATGAGATGGACTTTACAACCGACACAAGAGGCTCAGATATTGCAGTTCACCCATGATGGCGAATTAATGCGTGGTGTGGCAAGAAGGTTTGGCTCTGTCTGTCAGAGTGGTGTCCAGAGGCTGAAGGCGCTACCAGGAGAGAGACCAGTACACTGTGAGATGTTGGGGAGGTCAAAGGAGGTCAACAACCCAGCAGCACAACCTCTTCCGCCGCCTTTGTGCAATGAGGCACAGGAGGAGCACTGCCAGAGCCCTGCAAAACGACCTCCAGCAGGCCACAAATGTGCATGTGTCTGCATTAACAGTTAGAAACCATCTCCATGAGGATGGTATGATCAGGGCTGATGTCCACAGATGGTGGTTGTGCTCTAAGCCCAACATCGTGCAGAATGCTTGGCACCAGGATTGGTAAATACACCACTGGTGTACTGTGCTCTTCACAGATATAAACAGGTTCACACTGAGCACACGTGATAAACGTGATAGAGTCTAGATGCTAATATTAATACAAATATCGATTCCGAGGTATTTCAATATATAAAGTGGAACTCAAATCACAAAACTTGTTCATCCATCATGTTTATAATTCTTTATGTTTGAGTGATCAATAGTTGGGAGTTAGACTGTTTTATAAAAAAGAAAACAAACTACTGTAGTCTTATGGAAATTGAAATATCTAAAGTTAAAAGCTTGCCTTCCAGGCTAACCAACATGTAACAAAGCCTTTGTTTTGTTGGCTTAGAAAAACATGCAAACGTCTGTTTCACAGTCTAAGCTGTTGAATTAACATTTCACTGTTTTTTTCTCCCACATAGATGCATTACTTAGATAAACTGAAAGGAATATATTCTAAAAATGTCTGTGAAAAATAAACTGCTAATTTTTTGCTGCTCTTATCTTTGACGTGTGCCTTCAATTGTTAATATGCATTTTCCTTATCAGACATCAATTGTGGGCAACTACTGCAGAATAATGTTTTGCATCAGACGTTGCAAAAACACATTCAGTTAATAGAACTGAGCTTCATGTTCCTCTATGGGTCCATAAAAAGGATTTATCAGCAGAAGTATAGTTGTAGTGTTTCCTGTAATTACAAGATATGTTGATGAGTGAGTCAGCTCCATAGTCACCACTAGAACTTCACTTCCCATAATAAAGAGGAAACATCCTCTCTGGGTGCCTGGCTATAGGTGCTAAAGACAGAAGCACCTATAGCTTCAAGAGGTCAGGAGATTTTGTACTTATTGCTTTCTCTGAATTGGGAGGAAACTTGTGGACGTTCAGTGCATGCTCTATCGTTTAAGAAATCT
Source organism: Cyprinodon variegatus (assembly GCF_000732505.1). Classification (NCBI taxonomy): domain Eukaryota; kingdom Metazoa; phylum Chordata; class Actinopteri; order Cyprinodontiformes; family Cyprinodontidae; genus Cyprinodon; species Cyprinodon variegatus. The sequence goes on along the minus strand of NW_015150900.1, from coordinate 364,610 downwards.
TCCACGGCTGCAAAAAAATTCCCTGGATGCACAAAGAAATCACCAAAAATAAATGTTTGATTGTTAGAAATAGCTGAAAGCTATTACGTACACATTCCTAATTAACTAACTGAAGTCTTTTGTTCTATTCTGTGTGCTCGGTTTGTGGTTGGTAGAAGATGCAAACCTGTGAGACAACATGTGTCTCTCTATGCATGCAGAGAAAGGTGTTGCTACCGTTTAGCACTTCTTTACTTTTACTCCACAACGTGCGTCTCTGATTTCCTATCTTTACTTTTTAAGTGAGAAAAGAACACAGACAAATCACAACTGGCACTGAGAAAAATGTAGTAAATAAGGAAACAAAATTTATATACATTTAATTTGTGTTTAAGATGTTTTAAAAGCTAATGTTGTGCGATGAGAATTTTATCATTCATTCAATAAGCATTCAAGTATTTTGAGGGCCTGCATGTAGGTTAATAAGATAAAAGCCCAAACTGTCCTAGTAAAGCTAGTTGCAGTACTAAACTTAAACAAAACACTAGCAGGTTTCTGTGAAGAAAAAATCAGTTAAATCGAATGATGATCAAATAATTTAAGAATTTGTTACACATCTAACAACCCAGCTACAATTTTGTTTTTATAAAGAAAATAAATACTAAAGTAGGAGTCAATCCAAAATAATGTGCAAATGAGACTTCCATATATTCTGACAGATGTATGTGATACAAATAGACTGCACAACCTAATATTATTATACGGTGCATAAGCCCAATTATGAAAGAATATGTTTTTTTTTTTGTTTTGTTTTTTTTTTACTATTTTCTTATTTACCCTCTTAGAAATTTAAATTTGTTGTTTTTTAAGTTAGAGTTAAAATGTTTGGTGAAAAGGGCTCTAAATGAATTCCTCTTGGTTGTTATTTTATTATTAAAAAACGGTCACTATCCTTGTGGGTAATCACTAATCAGCTGCATTGGTAAGAGGTCCTTTTGTAAACTGGTTCTACTAGAAACCATAAATTTATGATCTATGCATTTCTAATAACTTATTTTTTTTCTAATGAAATATAATAAAGATAATTGATGATAAAAATTAATGCTTGTTAGAGCTGCATTGATCACGGTTTTTTGACACCAAAAAAAATCAAGAAAAATAAACGAACATCATTCAGAAGATATTTATTTATTTCTTCTATTATAATCCATCAGTGTCTTAGAAAACAATTTCTGTAGAAAACTGTCAAGATGATTAAAAGTGATTGATTTGAATTTTTTGTGTTTTATATTAGCAACTCGCCAATTAAATTTGAACTCTAAACCACAGTTTGTCCATCTTTTATTAGAGACACAAACAGAAACATTTACAAATCAAGCATGTTTCATGACAGATAGTTATAAATCTCAATTAAGTAAAAACAGAGCTTCTGCTAAAAATCTCGCTCTCTGTTCTCAGAAAACCTGCATAAAAATTTAGGGATGTCTTGACATGTTGGAATAAAAAATAGAGCTTCCTTTTTAACAACTTTTATCACCTTTTGTGTCCTCTGATACTAAAAAACAACCAAGAGTCTCTTTATTGTGCTTAAGCATCTTGTAAGCTAAAGGTTGCTGTTATCAACCTAACCAGCTTGTACTGTACTTATGTATGGTGCATTTAGGGACTGTAAACAAATGAAGGACACATATTCCTCCCACTTAGATCCAATCAAGCTGATAGTTACTTTCTAAAAATTTTTTTTTTAATTGTCTCACAACTTTTTTTTTAATCTAATGTAAAAAAAAAAAATACAAGAGAAGTATGGACTTGTTAGGTAATCTTACAGCTGCTATTATATAGTTATGATACCATAGTCCAGCACAGATCAATGTGATGTTATGCAAGTAAAACTATCATTCATATAAATATATTTAAAGTCCCTTTAGGATAATCTATCTTTTTTTTTAAGTGTAAGAAAAATCTGGGGGATTGTAGGGTGTGTAGAGGGAACATGCTATACTAGATATTTGTTGATTATACAATACAGTGTAGATAATGTATCCATGTTGTGGTAAATCAGAGATCCTGTTCTGAACCGGTAAGCATTTTCTTTTGAAGTGCATGCTGAAGTTTCACTGTGAATACACAACTGTTTTCATGAAGCGCTCCTCCAACGTTCCTGCAGAAAAAGGACGCGGTGTTTCAACACAGAAACGCTAACCTGGACTGGCGGGTTCCTGCGCCGCTTTTCTCAGGATCTCCGTCTGCTTGGAGCACAGCGCTTGGAGGCGTCCCAGTTCCTCCGTTAACTCTGTGTAGGCCAGAGCCAAATTCACCCTGAAGGAAGAGAGGAGGAGGGCAATTATATAATTATCATAATCATTGTTACAGCAGAACATTACAGTGTTGGCACAATGTTAAGGTGTTACAACTGTGTGTTTGCTTAAACAGTAATTGCAATGAAATTCTTGTCAAAATGCAAATTATTCAGTCCCTAACGCCAAGAAGTGCTCACAAACGAGAACATAAATTAATCTTCATCTACTCTGAAGCAGAAGACGACCTGCTGCAGTGACACACTAATTGAGAAGCTCATATTTTTAGATTGCACGTCTGAGCGCATAATTTAAAATCGCACCATTTTCATGCAAGATGTGTCTTGACACTCTCAGGGGCTGTGTTGACGGAGAGGCTCTATTTCCAGAGCTCTAAACCAGGATGGCTGCTGAACAGGCTTCTGTGTTTTAACCATGGCAACAAAATGACTTCCTCACGCCTCATTTCAGAGGAACTGAAATTTATTAAATGAGTTAAAGTAATAATAATATAAATCTTAATAGCAACCCGTCTTCACTTTGATAACAGCTTGTTGTTGTCAGATCAGATATGGCTGCAGTTTTTATAAACTCCTCAGCCTTGATCTTAAGTCGACTCATTCAGGTGCAGACGGCGATAGATAACGACACTTTTTATTATTAGGTTAAGACACGAAACCATACATCTAGCATAAAATCTACAAAGATAAGCTGCTCAACCGGGTAATTTCTTTTACACTGGAAAGGGCTTCAAGAAAAACCTATCATTTGTTTCATCAACAGATTGAGAATTTGCAAGTTTCAATACACTTCATCGTGAGCGTCATGTGAAATTCATCACACCTACATGAAAGCCTCATTGTGTAATGAAACATCTCTGAAAGGGTAAACATAAACCAAGGCAGCACAAAGATCTGCCTGGAGATAAATAGATTTTTAAAAAAACAAGGTTGAAAAGAGGATGTTAATTTTGCACAAGGCCTTTTAGAAAAGCGCTGAAAGAATTGATGTGATGACCTTGCTAAAAAAAATTGACTGATCTCATTCTTCCATAAAGATTGTGATAGATAAAAAAAACAACTTAACTTCTGCATATCTCGGGGAGTTTTTCTGCATAAAAAGAAAAGATAGAAACTTCCCTGCAAAAACAGAGAAACACCCTTCCTACACAGTAACCTGACTGTAAATTTTTAACATATGTTCTGCAGCCATACCCACACGCTTATCTAATGTAGTTTTATTTGCTCCTGCATATTTAATTTTTGTATTAAAAACTCTTTTAGGTTTTACTTATTAAATCCACTTTTTTAATGGTGTCTATTTCAATAGAAATTGACTCTCAAACCAGATTTGCTAACTCATTGCTCTCATGTCTCTTTCAACATTAATATGAGCGACCAATAGACATCCACCTTAATGCAAAAAAATAAAATATAAATGACGGTGTCCATTTCGGGGAGGTATGCTGAGAAAAACCAGAAAAATAACTGAACAGCTCATAACTTCCAGCCGTTAGATGGTGCTTGCTAATGGCCCAACTAACTGCAGTGACTCAGAGTGGGGGTATCAAACCCATCAATCAGCCCACCTTTCTACCAAATACTTCTTTCCTTTTGGTTAAAGTTGGTGCAGCTTTCAATGAGCATCCCTGTCCGTGGTTTTTAAACCCGCTGCAGGAGATAAAATGAGTAATAATAATTTGTTACTTACTGGCATGGTGGGTGGAGAATGCAGCATAATGTTATTTAAAAAATGGTCCACAAAACTAAAAAGGCCCTCATTCTTTACTCCAGCATCGACTCTTTATATCTACAAGCTGATGTACAGTGAATTTATTGACAGTTTATAATTGACGCACCTCTTCCTTTTCACACTTATGCCATCGCACATTTCAGAACTGCTCATGTCTTTTAGCAGTTTTACAAACAGGTCCTGGCCAACTTGCAACACCTCTGGGTCCTGGCTCTACACCAGAGCAAAGAGGCTGACATTTAATAGGTTTTCTGTTTGTCTTTGCATTGAAAACTGCTTCACAAATTCACTTGCATGCATTTGCTTTCTTGTGCATATGTTCATTTGTTTCCTCTTTTCTTTCTTGAATGTGAGTGTGCACGTTTTGTACAGTGTACACTACGGTGCGTGGGAGGGGTGTGATAAAGCCAATGCAGCATTGATGAAAGGGTTGTGCAAGTGGATTGATCAGGTAGAGAAGCGTACAGTATGTGTGTGTACATGAGTGGGAGATGAGCGTGGGCTGAAATCTGACCTCTGATCTGATGTTTTAAAGGGAGAGCAGTCTCCACACCTTCCTCTGGGATCTGACGTTCCCTCATTGTTGGCATGTACTAAGAGAAGCATGAACATAATGCCTCTTGTTTCTTTAACTGAGAAAATGAGAGGTATTACAAGAAAAGGAAGCAGATTTTTTTTTAGACCTTCTGAGGCTGGGGTCTCACAGAAATTGGACTTTGTTGTTTTTTTCACACTTTAAAGAACTTATTCAGAATTTTGTTGTGCACTGTTTAGTGTTACACAGAAAGGTGTCAAACTGCTCTCACACCAAGCCACAGTTACGTGGTGATTCTTTGCATCTGTATTGTGAACTGTGCTGCGCTCAATATATAAAGAAACAGAAAAGTAAATAGTGGTAAGAAGTTTTATTTGGGCTTTGAGAATTTCAGGAATCGCAACCACAGTTCTGTAAACAAATATTTGTCCCTTTAGATATTTATCTTTTTACTTTGGGTCACATTTGAATGTTTAAATTAATTAAATAAATATTATTTTTAGACTAAGATCACCAGAGTAAATACGAAAAAGAAGTATTATATTGTAAATCACTGCAGTACAATACTCTATTTTTTTTATTTTCCTATGTTATTTTTATACGCTTTTCTAAGGTGCACATTGTGTGACCAGTTCTACTATAACCTTTGCAATTTACTCTATTTTCTATTTCTATTTTCCTTAATTTTCTTTTCTATTCTAAGTTTCTAAATGATTATCTTATATTTTAAGGTTAAAAAATAGGAGCTGCCCAATTATTCAGAGGTGAACCCTTAGAACATCTAAACCTCACAGAGCGCAGACAAAAGGCAAGATGATGATCGAAAATAATATTTAACTGGACATTTGCATGTTAACTTTTAAATCGTCTACATGTAATTTTATAATCAACATAAAAGTAGGATCAGCATCCATTAAAATGTATGAAATATCTTACAAAAGAGAACTATGTTTACTATGTAACTGTAACACATTTACAGTGAATAACAAGTGGTTTTATGGTTTCCATCATAGCAAAGCACATTATAACCTGTTTTGATGAGTACAAAATTTATAGACTAACTTCACTATTCCTTTAATGCTGTTCTAGATTACAACATGGCAAAGTTAGTGTTAGTTTATATTACATTAGCATGCCTAAATGTTTTCTTTTTTCAATTCTGACCGATCTGTTCTCTTTTCGATTATGTTTTTTATTCTATTATATGTTTTTTATTTTTTATGAATTTTGGTTGTATAGGTTGTAGTGTGTCCAACGTTGTACATTGCATGTCTCCTACGTTTGTTATGTCATCTTATCAAATTCTAGTTGAATACACAAGGTAAAAAAAAATAGAAACCCACTGATATTCTCTTGTTTAGAATTACTGGTAGCATGTTTAAAAAGGCTCCTGCAACAGTCCTGCACAATCTTTTCTGTCGGATCCGATGTAATGTTTAAAAATGTAGAAAAGCCTGTATTTGAAAATTTAGAACAAGAGTTTTAAACAACGCTGCAATATCAATTAATTCACTGTTATGAGTTCGTGGATAATTGGAACACAAGATTTAATTCCAGTTTTTTTGTATAAAATTTCAACAAGAAAAGGGGATTCCACTTTAACAGGCTGTGATTTATTTGAAATTGCTCTCACTTTCTGTAAACTGAGGACAGATTAGTCAGTCTCTACGTGAAGGAAGAGTTCTGCATTGGCAGAGAGGGGGTTGATCCAAGGGGTAATTGGCAGGTGCCTGTTGTCGCCTACAGTGTTGTGGCTTGAGGTCGATGATGGCAACTTTTTCAAGCATTAACGGTTCTCATTGACAGAAAAAGGTTCGCAAGCGCAGTTACAAGAAGCACAGTGGCATAAGATGGTTGTAAAAATGCAGAAGTTAACTCAAACACAATAATTAAATATAAAATAAAATGTCTGTTGCTTAAAAAACATTCACATACTGAGAAGTTTCTAAATTTCATCACTAATTAACAGTCAGAAGACTTTTATAAAGATTATAAGGGTTAGAGCAAAACTGCAGTGTTAATGTTCTTAACAAAATCTACTTTTTGAATGTGTCCAATTTACACTAAACAGGGCCAATTACAAGAAAAAGCTTCAGGAAAAATGTAGAGGCAATTCAGTAGGAGTAGGCAATATTGTTGAGTAAAACCAAAAGGTGACCAAGGTCTGGAAAAAAGTACTAGACTTCCACCGCATACTTAAAACAAAACGAGAAAAAAAAAAAAAGGCAGCCTCGTACTGCTGCCGTACCATTTACTTTCTGTTTGCTCCCCATCGAAACACCTCTGGGGTTTCATTGTGTGGGAGTCAGTTGCCCAACCGCTGTGGTTTTTCTTTTCTTTTTTTTCTTGGGCCTTTTTTTTATAGCTGACACCTTGTAAACATTAGATAGCAGGGGCAATTTTAGTTGCAGATGAAGGAAAAGGACCGCCCTCAGTGCCAGTAAAAAAAGTTAAAAGTATAAAAACATGCAGAAGATTTTATTCTGATAGCTTAGGGAGGGAATGATAATTAAATGTGAAGATTTTATGCTTTATTGAAATGTTAAGGATATAAATTTTAAACATTAACTGGACAGTTATGTCCTGCTTTGTACATATACTGCCCCCTGCTGTTTAGGGCGATTATCTCCAGAAAGCATGTCCAATTTAATATATTTTTTTTATTTTTCTGTTTTGAAATTTTCATATTATTTTTCTGTATAGGTATCATGAGAATAAAAGTCATAGAGAACATATATATATATATATATATATATATATATATATATATGTGGGTGTCTGTTTATGACAGACTGATTAGACTTAAAATGTAGATATATAGCACAGGGAATGAGTAATGAAAAGTTAAAAATTCGTAATCGTATTTTTTCTATATGTTTTCTATCTGTTCCAAAGCTTATTAAAATCCACATTATCCTTACCATGCCAATGTTAGCAGTATTGTCATGCTAATGTGAACAGATGCCCTGATTAGTCTCATCACAAACAGTCGTGTCCCTTTAAAGGCTTCTTATGTGACCGTTATTCACCATGACTAACCTCTGTTTCCTTTTGTTTGCTTTGTAGTTGTTTTCTGTGTCATCTTGGCTTTAGTTTGATCTTTTCTGCGTAAGTTTCCTCTGTGCTTCACCTGCTCTGATTGTGTGTATTTTTCACAATTAGATCTCAGATCTGGACCCAGTCTGACCAACACATTTTCTTGGGCCATTTTCTTTTCTCTTTCACCAAACACCGGGAAAAATCCCCTTGTAGAGTATATATTCACACGTAGCCGCAGCATCCAAACACCATCACTCTTGTGTTAATGCTGTTTGAACCCAGTTAGTCAGTGATTTGAGAACTTATTTGCTTCCTAATGAGGCCCCTGGAGCACATCCCAGCAGGACAGCAGCGATGAGCTCGCGCTGAAACATTTCTAAATCTTGCTCTTTTTTGGTGATTGGTGCTCAGCCTGGGTTCCTCCTTGCTAACATTTACTACCGTATAGCCCTGCTTTCCTTCCAACCCGTTTCCACATCTCCCCCTGCTGAGAGATCATTGGTGGTCACTTACTGCTCATCGCCCACCTTCTTTATCCACTCTACATCGCACTGCTTGCACGAGGAAGTCATTTCCTGCAGAAGTAGAGCATGAAATTAGATTAGCAGGTTGCTGGTGGGATATTGGACAAAATTTGACAGCACAGGCAGATCAAGACAGCAAAGAAAAACTTTAAGAAAAAAGCACACAAGCTCAGGGATCATTATTGATATGTAATCTCAGTATTTTACCAACAAAGAGACAAGGGAGATCTTTTTTTCTTTTGGAATTTAATTACATAATATGCTAAAATTTATTTTATTTACAAACATTTTAGAACTAAATATATGATAGGATAAGGAGGCTCACATAACATTAAGGAAAATGGAATGGAGCACGGATTCACTGAGCTGCAACTACATTCCTAGAGTACGGTTCACTCAATCCAACATTTAACGCAAATTCTGCCTCCAGCTTCAAAACAGAGTTCATTGCTTGTTGTCAAGCTGAGGCCCATGGCTGAACGATGATCTAGCCTAATATGTTACTATTCTTTAACATGTGCATGCAGCCACATATTTCTAATTTTAAAATGGTTTCTTTTGGATGTGACAATTCCTTTTCTTTAAACCATATTTCATGTTTCTACATGTTTTCAAATGTTAGTATTATAATATTTTATCTGATTTTAAAACTTTAAATGTTTTGACACAAGACTTGACTAGACATGTGAATGAATGACAAAAGTAATAGGAAACTTTCCACATGTTGCTGTTCTATATAAGGCAGTAAAATTGCAATATATTGTTTGTATTTCTAAGAGGTGCTGTGTTTATATATGGATTTTCTTTTTTAGTTTTATAGGTTCATTGTGTCTGCACAAAACAGTTAAGTTTGTGATTGGCTTTAGGGTGATAAAAGATCAAATGTGCAGAAGTCTGAATATTGTGAACACTTTTCCAAAGTGCTTTAAACTTAACATCTGAGCAGGTTGCTGAAATAGCTGTGATGCTGTGAACCAGGCTGAACACAAACCGACACTGACCCGCTCCCTCTGGTCGTTCTGCAGCTGCTGGATCTCGTCTTTCAGTCGCTCTACCTCTGCCTTCATCTCCTCCTCCCGCTGACATGCCCCCTGGGCTTCATGCCGCGCCCCTTCTAGCTCCGCCTCCAGCCGCTGCAGCTTCAGGTCGGACAGCGCGTCCAGGCTGCGTGAGCTCTGAAGGGTCAGGGCTGGACAGTCCAACACTTGGTGGAATAAAACAAAAAAATAAATCTGTGGCATCAAACACAAATACTGAGCTTTCTTTTTTTTTTTTTTTTCCTGATTAATGCACCTCCGTGTCCATGGTTGTACAATCGATGACTATAAAAGAGCCAAAGAACTGACTTCCACCAAGGGCAGCATTCTTCAGTTGGTACCTGGGTGATTTGATCTGTGTGGGCTGGTTAGTGATTCAGCTTCGCTCACACAGTCCTTGAGCTACAGAAGACACAGCAACTGCACAGCGGCATCATCCTTTATCTTTGCCTCTGCCTCCTCCATAAAATTCTTATATGTGCAGTCACAGGTGCAAACATTCAGTATAAAGTTAGCACTATAACATTTTTATCATATCAGTACCTCAAATTTAACCATATAAATAATGAAAGACAAACAGCTTTGATGCAAATTTCCATGAGTTCTCTGCCAGTTTGATGCCTAAGCAGAACGACAACTCCTCCTCATCAGGGTATACTACAGCACAGGCATCTGTTGAGGCGGCAGTGTGGCACATTTCTTCCATGTTCCAGCCACCCACACCTCTGACAAGGTCACAATGCAAAGTAATTAAAGTTAAACAACCTCATCTAGTTCAGTCCCTCCATTATATTGCAGACTGAACAGCATTGTTTCCACTGCACTACATTTTTGTTACAAACAAATTTGTTTTCCCTTTTTTTCTTTTACACATTTGGTTGGGCAGGCTACCCACAATGGAGATCATTTGGTGGTGCAGATGGGCTGAATAATGCAGATTTACAGCACACATTCTACTGTGCCAAATGTTTTTAGAGCCAAAATGACTGAAGTTTAACTGCAAAGCACTTTTTAACAATTACATAACAGTTATTTGGTAACTAGGTCGGAAACTGGTAACTTTGGTAACTTAAAGTCTGAAAGTACAGATTAGCTGAAAGTAGATGTCTAAGCTACCTTGAAAAGTACTTCATTTTACAACGACTTTACTGAAGGGCATTTATTCCAGAGTTTTCCAATATCATGAAAAACATTAAAATGCCAAGAGTATTTTTAAGCATTGTCACTTTAACATATTTCTTCACTATTTATACCACAATAGCAGGAGTAAATATCAATAATAAAAGCTAATATAGGGAATTTACTCTGTACATTTCAATGTTAAAAATCCTATTTTTTATTTTCATTTTTCACCAGTGTCCCGATGAACCTATCTCAAAATCCATCTAGCCGTCTTCGATCATCTGTTTGTCAGCATCACAGGTGCCATTCTCCAACAGTCTTAGCGTGAAAGGTGGAGTACACCCTGTACAGTTCAACAGTCCATCATAGAAGCATGCTACCATCCCTAAGGAACAACATAACATTCATGTTTTTTTAAAATTAAAAGAAACACAAAATTGGGTGAGAAGGACCTTCAGACTTCATGCAAACTCAGATATATGTTTATATATATATATATATATATATATATATATATATATATATATATATGAAGGATGATGGACTATCTGGAATCATACAGTCCAACAGAAGGCAGCTGTGCTAATTAGAAACCCAGATTTTCTATGAAGTGACCAAAAAGACAAGAACAACTAAACAAAAACCTCACTTAATAAAAAACAGCACGTGTATGAAAGAGGAGAAGATAGAATGCTGAGTCAGATAAATAGAACAAATTTGTCCAAATCTACACACTGTATCCCAGTCATAAATCATGTAAAGAGCAGTTCACACTGTGGCAAAAACATTGTTTCCCTATAGAGCTGAGCAGCCAGTAAGAAAAAATGCAACACTGCGGATTTAAAAAGTTACGGAAAACGTGAAGAGACGGGTTATTTTCTTGTGGCCTCTATGTGTCTTTAAAACAATCGCTCTATTTGCTTAAAATCCTGCTGAGACGCACTCATATTTAGCCACAATTGGTCCAGTAAAACTGTCCATTAATTGCTTGTCATAGTGAAATGTAGCTTACTGTGTTTGTCAGGGCCGGCGTGAAGCTGCAGATACTGCATGTCTTTGCTGTGTAGCTGCATGTTGAGCTTCTGCATGGACTCGTCCCTCTGCCTCAGTGCAGACTCCAGGTTGAGGATACGCTCAACATGTTTCTCCACCAGATTGGTCTGTAATTACACATATAATGTACGTAGAATAACCCGAAATGTGACACAGCTGAGAACAAGGTAAAGCACGATTTATTTTTCATTTTTCTGTGGGGTACCTGTTAGCATCCTGTGACACTTATACTGTAGCAGTAACAGGTCAAACACAGACACTACCTGGGGATTCATTTTCAGAAATAATACCCAAAATATACAATTAAGATTAAAGAAATACAAAAAATCAGACACACTTAACCAGACAAACAAACCAAACAAAATATGAACATTTATGGAAATAAAAAGATGAGAAACGGCTTAAACAGGGTACTCCTTTAAAGCCGAGGTCTAAATTGGCAATTTAAATTATTGCATATGTCTAAATACAAGCTGTTATCTCAGGTTTTAAGGAAAACACCCAGGATTTAGGTGTTTTCTTAGACTGGCTTCCAAACAAAGAAGGAAGACAGGGTGGCAGGGATTTAATGATATTAATATCTGGCTTTGATAACTGCATACAATTGTTTTGCACTAAGGAAGCCACACATGAACCAAAAGTCTTGCATGTGGAGAGTCTTATGCAAAAGTGGGTGGAGTTCCCCCCAAAAAAAAAAAAAAAAAAAAAAAAAAAAAAAAAAAAAAGCACTACATCATATTTTTACTCAAGTAAAAGTAAGAAGCAGTGACTAAAAATACTAATCAAGTGCTGAGAAACTCAACATAATGAGACTTTCACAAATCCCATACCAGCATTGGATATCAGCTCAGATAATGACTAATTTGACTGACATATTGGATATCGGATATCGAAGATCCAATCCAGAGCACTTTACATAGAACTGGTATTTCTTTCTTCTTGCTCATTTGTGAATAAATAACATATAGTGTTATTTTTCACCTCTTTAACAATATTTATCTTAAAGCTAAAACCTTTACTCATATGGCAAGATATATGGTTCATTCATCCAACATTCAAATCGGATTGCTATCACATATCAGCCGATATGCTCAGCCCAGGTATCAGACCAGAAAAAACTGGATAGATGCCTTTCCAATAACATTATAGTAACATTTAATTTACTATATGAAATTATTTAATACAGACAGAAAAAAAATTAAAGTTATTAGCAAATTCTGGTATTTAAAAGACTATAAGAAAAGTAATAAAAACAACAACAACAAAAAATCTAGGCAGAAGAATCACTTTTCCAAACCATTTTTATTTTAAACATAAAACTTATGAAACCAGTACCGCCAGTGACAATTTTTACAATATTTACTTCCTACTGTACATTAGCTTGACCTCCAAATGTTGCAGTAGGTTCACTAGATATAAATTACAACTGTGTTCAAAAAGTAATGCTTGTTATGACTTCAACATTAAAGCTGAAGTCTGTAAGTTTTTAAAAATCACTTTTTTGTCATATTGGCTAAAACTGTCCCTATGCCCAGACAGCAGTACATGTGATATGTAACCTGTGAAAAAAACTGCTTCAATTGGTCCCACATACTGCCTGTATTTCAATCTGGAAAGAATAATTCGGGACGAGCCAAAACAACCAATCACAGCCAGAGGAGCGTCTGATTGAGTGTCAATCACAGCTCACACACGCTGAAATGCGACATACTGGCTCGCATAGGTTCAGCGGTTCGCCTTGGTCATTTGGGTTA
>NW_015150900.1:334922-351280 GCF_000732505.1 Cyprinodon variegatus | reverse complement strand
CCTGTTTTTCTTCAAATTTTCAGTCGAAGTCTGCTCTCTTCTCAATGTAACAGACTGCAGCTTTAAATGTGTGTCAAATATTATTCAGCGAAGTCACTGCAAATAGAGTAGCCAAATATTTTACTTAAGAGTAGCAATATTTCATTGAGATATTACTCAAGTAAAATGAAAAAGTATAGTGCAGTAAAACTACAACTAAACGTAACTCTTTATTAAAACGTTACTCTCATAAATGTAACTAAAGATGATTTAGCCAGCGTGTGCCCAACGTCCAAGAATCTCCTAAAACTCTGGCATAGTCTGAACTGAAGCCATTTTCTAAATTTTGGGCGTACACATAGAGTATTCAAAATGAGTCCAGAACTTATGTCCAACAACAGCCTAACTAACGGACGGCTGTGTAGTGCCGATTAAATCTCACAAGCCAGTGTCCTGAGAGGGGCAGCGATGTGCCTGGAGACGCCTGCCCTGCATAAAAAGATTTATTTGATGTTATTTGGTATAAACCTAACGGCTGTTTGCCGCCCGCCAAAAAAAAAAAAAAAAAAAGAATAAATAACTAAAAAGAAAAAGAAAGAGGGTTTGCAGTCGCAACAGATTCAACGTCATGTCTGCTTTTGTTGATAGTGCCTGTGAGTATTAACGTATGTGTTGGACATAAGTTTTTGATAAGTCACGCTTAAGTTATGCACAAGTTACTCATAGGTTTTGGATAAGCTAGACACCATAGGTCAACATAGGTTGACATGGGTCAACAATCAAATAACTTACCTGTAACTTATGCCCCATGTACAGTATAGCATACGTTGACACCCATCAAGATGGTACCAGCATGTTTCAGCATACTTCAGCGTGCACATAACTTATACAAATTGTACTCGTAACTTATCCAAAGTATGCCAGCGTTTTTGCCAAATTTTTCGTACGTCAAGCATACACTGGTCTAAATCGATAAGGTGTGATGGGGCTCAAGAAAATGTAACTATTAACTACTCATCTCTGGCCTTTTTTGCTAGTAAAAAGTAAAATGTTAGCATCACAGGTAGTAAAAAGTAAAATCTATTGCCCCAACTGATGGGGCGATAAACCGTCAATCCTTCCATTGCAGGGCAAACTCCTACATCTGATGCCACTGTCTCCCTGTACCAGTAAGTACAGGAGATAATGGAACATCAATATGTCAGACATTAATCTGAGTTATGCAGAGTAACAAAAACTCTAATGAGTTCAACATAAGCTATATGAGTTTTGGAATTCAGCTTAAACTGGACTGATATGCTTTAGAATACATTTAACAGATGGTTCATAATGGAAAAACCTCCAATTCAAACTATTCTGAAAAAGTGCTTCACAGTTCTAAAAACAAAAATACCACTTCAATGGTCCAATCAGTTATTCGATGTAGGAAGCACTTACTTCTAATGTTTAAAGTACTTAATTTAAATAGAACGTAGCTTAATGCTGCTGCTTTGGCTTGGAGAAACGCGCATCAGTAATTCAGCAGCTGTCTATAACTCTTGGATCTCATTGTTTTTGCCATTAAGCCCAAATAAAAGGGTTGAGCATTTAACTTTATCAGTCTTAATTTTTTAACAAAGCATCTTACTTTAAATGTATTTCCCTTTAAAGATTGTGTTAGTGAGTAAGTGAAGGAAAGGCTGGCAGGCGAATTAGGCGCAGTTTGCAGATGAAATCCCATTAATGAGCTGCAGGTGACACTGTGATGGTCCCTGCCAGGTGGCGGCTCCAACATCTCTGGCACGCTTCGTTCCCTCATCACTCTGACAGCTTAAAGCTGCTGAAGATACTCTGTGAGATGGACTCCACTGTCAAGTGAGATGTTTTATTACATAGGTAGGGCACCGAGGGAAGTTCAGCCAGCCAATCTGTTCAGTTGGACAGCTCTGCCTGGTGTTGATTTGTAAGCACTTAGATTAAATGAAATTCTTCAAGTTTTAACCAGAAAAAAGATGCACAAGGGAAAGCTAAATCACATATGGTTTAATTTGTCAGGGGAGAATAATTAAAAGAAATGTGCAAAGTTGAATCTTCTCCAAAAATATTTTTGGTCAGGCCAGGACAAACAAGTATTTGTTTCATTGTCGTTGTGAAAATACATTTATTTTTGCTTGGCAGATAATAAAGGGCCTTCACTGAAAGATTTGATTATCTGAAACCTGCATATTTTCAGCTGAATTATAAATGCTCCTTTCTCCAGCTCCTGGAGTAGAGGTAGAAGGATAAACTTCTTTATAGAACTTTATAGAAAGGGATTTAAATTGATCAAACTAATTCCCTAAAACTGTTTTATGAAATTATTATAGGATCCAGATAATTGCTGCTTTTTCTCATTAGAAATTGTGATTTTATACATACAGCTGTGTACTTTTTTTGTTTTTTGTGGAAATTTTTTTGAAACAGGCTGCTATCATAAAATGTTAAACGAATTTTAGCTCAATTGTTTTTTTTGTTTTTTGTTTTTTAGAGATACGGGACTTATGTTTTAACTTACTGCCTCAGAGCAAATGAATGGTTTTATTTGAAGAAGTGTCTCTGCAATGAGAATTGTGGAATAAAATACAAAATCAAAGTACATGGACAACAGATGAGCAAGTTTCTAAATATCCAGGGTTTTTCTTTAGGCCTGCAACAAAACCAAAGGAATACTATAGAGGAAAACAAAACAATTTTGGGGTTAATATCAAGACAAAAAAGACAAAGAACCTCATTACGGCTGCATAACTACATGTGCTGTATGTATTCAGGGGGGTTTAATGTGACTAATCAACATAAAGTAGTTTATCTAAAGCAGAACATAGCATGATATTTTATATAATATTTTTTTGTACAACAACCAAAATTGTAGACCGACTGACTAATAATTAAGCAATTAATTAATCTTCTCGCTGCTGTCGTGATGGTTAACCCATGATCTCCATAATAAAGCTCTGCCTTTCATAACTCCTAATTTAACCAAAATAATAAATGCAACCTTTTTGTCAGGTGTTTTCTCCCAGACCCTAGAAAGAGCCATTTTCAATCCAGTGGAAAAACAGCAACTCATACAAGTGAATACTGCACAACTACAGGCCAATCTCAAATATCCCCTTTATAAGGAAGATTATAAAAAAAAAAAGCTGAGTTTCCAACAGCTAAACACCTTCCTAACAATGAGCAGCTGCTTTGACGTCTACCATACAGAGACTGCCCTTTTCAAGGTGTTTAGCAACATCCGTATAAATGCAGGCTGTGTAAGAACCATTGTTCTCATAGTATTGAACCTTAGTGTAGAATTCTACCCTGCTGATCAGGCTCTTAGCTAGCAATGCTTTACGGGCGTACATTGTATGCCCTTTACTAAAAATATTAGAAATTGTGTGCCCTGTTTTTGAAATGTATTGTTAAGGGCACAATCGCTACATGCTCCCTCTAATGTAGATCTTAATAAACAACAATATAAGGTACAATAACTATGCAGAACACACATAGCTGTATGTTATCATATCATCAGCTAACTATGAAACCATTCCAATGCATCGATATTAATGCATGGATGGGACAAACATTCTTTAGCGAAATCAAGATAAAAGTCATATTCTTTGGATCAAAATAGAAAGTTTTAAATTTAGCACAAAGCTTCAGTTAATACAGCTAAAAACCACCAATCAGGTATGAAACTTTGGTTGTGGTTCTTTTTACATCTAAATATAATTCCAGTAGTTCTGTTTCTAGCCTCAGATTTTTGTTTTGAGAACATCCGCGAGCAAAGAACATCATGACGACAGAGGGACGCGGTAAAAACAGGTCAGGGACAAATATGTGAAGTTTTAAGCCACTGTTGCAAACCTACAAAGACATGGCCATGCACCTAAACTGACACTTCAGGCAAGGAGATTATTGGTGAGAGAAGCACCCCAGAGGTTTATGGTAACTCTGGAGGAGCTGCAGATATCTGCTTAATCAATGCAGTTTGTTGACAGGACTAAATCATAAGTAGTGCACTCCGCAGCTCTGTCCATGTAGAACAGGGATCTGTAACCTGCATCTCTATAGCCTCTAGCGGCCTTTTGGACTTTCCAGGGTGACTCTTAATGGATTTTTAAAATAAATGATAAAGAACAAAACTAACATCTTTAATGTAGGTATAACCAGAAAAGCACTCAGACGTATTGGGACTTTCACCTTACTTTAATACCTGTATGCACAGAATCCTTAAAAGAATTCCTGGATCCAGATGGTGATCCGTATTGTCACAGTCTTGGTTCTGTTATGTTTTATTTGAGTATTCAGTTTTACTTTGCTCCATGTTTTAGTGGTTTAATTCCTATTTTTTTGTGTTTTATGGTTATATTTGAGTTCTTAGGTTTTCATTTGTTGCCCTCTTGTGTTAGTCTCCTTTTCCCTAGCTCCTTTCTAGACTCCACTCTTCACACCTGCTCCTAATCTGCTCGTTAGTCCTCTCTTTGTTCTGTTGGCCATAAATACTCCCCTTTGCAGTTCCTCAGTGCTGGTTCCTCGTCTTACCTTGTTTTTCCTCTTCTAACCCTGGCTCCTCGTGATTTCTGGTTTGTGTTACATTTTAAGTTGGTTTTTGGATTTTTCCTGCCTCAGTGGTTTGTGATCATTCTATTAAATCTTCGAGAAACTCACCTCTGCCTCGCTGCCTCTGCATTTGGGTCCTCAAAAACCACAACCAAACCCTGACACGTATCATCGTCAATATTTTATGCATTGTTTCTTGGACTGAGGTGCACATTTAGTAAAAAATTCATTAAACTCCATAACTTTCCTGCATACAGACATACAAACACACACAGACTCGACTAGAACCATAACCCACTTGGCAGGTTTTTCTTTTTTTTATTTAACAGTTGAATACAATTCCCTCAACAGCACACTTAAAGTACCAGTATAACACCATGTTAAAAAAATATTAAAATCTCATAGATAAAATATGCCCAGACTCCATTTGCAAAGGTTGTATTTTTCTTTACTTTTAAGCCCCCGCAAAACAATTACTGTTACTTCATTATTACTTCATTAATGATGCATTTTTAAGATAGATATTTATATATACTTGTATTTTTTTTAAGGTTATCTAATAATAGTGGATTTATTCTGTTGGTCTTGAGGCCAAAGGGACTCCTTTGACTTCCCTGATGTAACAGAATCGTAAGAAGAAAGCCAAGGTGTGTAAAAACACAGTTTGGCAAAGGCCAGGTAGGGGGTACAAGAAATACAACAGATCTACAAAAAACCCTTAAGGTCAGTGTGTTAAACACATTGAGCTTGATCTTCAGAGGGTTTGTACATCTTAAAACAGGTACAAAGATGTTTGTATGTGCAGAGCAGATCTTCAAAGAAGGTGTAAACTGATTTGTGTTTGGAATAAAACAGACAGTTTGAGCAAACCTTTTTCCGTGTGTGAGTTCATCAATATGCTTGAGAGATGATCTGTGTGCATGTAAATGTTGGATTGTCAAAAATAGTGATAGTACAATAATATTGAAAAATTAAAAATGTCTGCAGGTACGCACAAATGAATACAGCAAGACAGCAGACACCCTTTGTACAATTAAACTGAAATGAAAAACAATAACAAATACAGTTCTTAAATATTGTTTAATGTTTTTTTTTTAAATCTAAAAGTTTGCATCTCTTACTCCCCTCCCCAGCCACTTGGGCCAGCTCCTCCAGGGGAATCCCAAGGCGTTCCATCGCCAGCTGAAAAACATTAACCCTTCAGTGTATCCTGGGTCGGTCTCTGGGTCTCCTCCTGGCGGAATGTGCCTGGAACACCTCACCAGGGAGGCGTCCAAGAAGTATGCTAACCAGATGCCTAACTGGCTCCTCTCGACATGGAGGAGCAGCAGCTCTACTCAGAGTCCTCCCTGTATAACTCAGCTCCAGACACACTACGTAGAAAACTCATTTCGGCCGCTTGTATCCGGGATCTCGTTCTTTCGGTCATTAGCTTTGGGTCATGATCATAGATGAGGGTAGGAACAAAGATCGACCTGTAAATTAAGAGCTTTGCCTTTTGGCTTAGCTCTCTCTTTACCACAACAGACCAGTACAGCTCCCGCTTCACAGCAGATGCTGCACCAATCCGCCTGTCGATCTCCTGCTACATCTTCCCCTCATTCATGAACAAGACCTCAAGATACTTAAACTCCTCCACTAGGGGCAGTATATCCTCCCTAACCTGGCATGGAAAGTCTTATATTTAATATAATGATCATTTTAATAGTTTTTATCATTACCTCCTTCATGGCCTAGAACCTCATCTTCCTTTCTCTTAACTGCCAGTAGAACATGCAATCTGCACATTTTAATGGGGAGGAACCATACTGGTTTGCATGTCTTAATATTTGCAAAGCAACCTTTGTAGATCACTCACAACATTCAAATTATTGCATGCACTATTAGAAAATTGCATGTATAATTTAGCAACACTTATTCTGAATCTTCGAAGATCAGGCCCATAGTGTGGAGGAAAACCAACAGTTAATGTATCCAATTATCCTAATGTGTAGAAAATGGTGGTACCTAGAGGTTAAAAAAGACCTTTTAAGAACAACACTAAATATGCCGCCACGGAAAACTTATGACCTAATTCCAAACAAAAATCTGTGGCAAGACTTAAAGGATGATTTTTACTAACTCTCAAATCCACATTCATTATGGGCTGGGTGGTGTTGCTCTGTTGCTTAAAATCTTTATTAAATACTTTGAGATTCTCCATTGTAAGTGTTCTCACTGACCATCTTGTCAAGGTCCCTCTGGAGGTTGTTCTTTTCCATGTGGATCTTCTCGTAGGCCTGGATCACATCCTCCAGCTGCTCCTCTCTTTCCTTTCTCTTCTGGAGCTAAAGAGAGACAAAACCACATATTTTCATCTTATTAGTTTCCAAAATTCCGTACAAAGGAAACGGGGGAAGAGAAAGCTCTACACAGAGTGTCCTCAAACATGTCCCATAAGATGTTCTGTAACCAGGTGAAACTAGGACACTGAATTTATTATATGTCAGCATGTGCTACACAGCACTTCCCTGATGTCACCAGAAATAATAAAGAGGAACATTTGATGCCTCTGTGGTTAAAATCTGTTTACTGTGTGGCATCGTGTATACCAAAGTGAGACACAACCTTATCCGGTCGACCTGGGAACTGTGAGAATTTTCAAAACAAAGTGAAATAAGAGAAATTTAAGTCAGGCAAGGGAAAGAGTTTGCTGAAGCATATGGAAAGAAAGCATTTGGACGGTAGGGGGGTGGGTAACTTCTAATCCTCTCAGTAGGTGTTTGGTTCACTCCTCATGAGCTAAGTCCTCCAGTTGTCTCAGGTTTGAGGGTGTCTTTTCTAAAGTGCCTGTTTCTGCTCCCTCCAAAGATATTTAATTGGATTTAGGTCAAGTCTCATAGAAAGCCACTTCAGAATAGTTCATTGTTTTCCTATTAGCCCTTCTTGGTTGTTTTTTAGCAGTTTGTTTTGGGTTATTACCCTGTTGACCTTCAACTGAGCTTTCTGACACTGGGCAGCAAATTTCTCTCTCGAAACCCTTAGTAGTCTTGAGATTTGAGATGTCTGTACCCTGCAGACATTCAAGACACACTGTGACTCATGAAGCAAAGCACCCCATAACATAACAGAGCCTCCTCCATGTTTCACAGTAGGGACCTAATCTTTTCCATTTGTGAACACAGAGCCGAGAGCCTCTGCTAAAAAGGTCAATTTTTGTGTCATCTGTCCATGAGACATTGCCCCAGAAGTTTTTTTGGCACGTCAAAATGTAGATTGGCAATTTCCAGTCTGGCTATTTTATGATTTTTTTTTTCAACAATGGTGTCTCCTTGGTTTTCTACCATTAAATCAACTTTGGCTCAAATAATGATGGATGGTGCAATCTGACACTGATGTTCCTGGAGCTTAAAGTTCCCCTTTACTCACTTTAAAAGGTTTTCTGGACTCTTGTTACCATTTGTATTATCGTCTCTTTGATTTGTCATTAATTTTCCTCCTGCTGCCCCATCGTTTGGCTACAGTCACATGGAACTTAAATTTCTAAATGATGTGTACAACCGAAATCAAAGGAACATCAAGCTGCCTTGAAGATGGTTTTATAGCGTTTACCTTTAAAATGCTTGTCAATAAATGTATTTCTAATCTCCTGAGGCAACTCTTTCCTTCCCTTTCTCTGGCCCATGTTGAGTGTGGTACACACCATGCCACCAAACAGCACATCGACTACCCGTAGCCCTATAATAGAACCGCAGACTGATTAAAAGATTGTAGACACCTGTAATACTCATTAGTAGACACACCTTAATGTTCTGTTGGTCACAGTCTTTTCTATAGGTACCATCATTTTTGTCCAGGCCAGTCTCAGGGGTTTATATCTTTTTAAATAATTGTGTTGAATCATGGTTATAAAAAAAATGTCTGACTGTTCATTTATTTGTGTTCATAGAATTTTTCTGTATTAGCTCTGTGTTTTCCTATATCAGATACAAGTTACTTGTGCGACAAATGTGATTTTCTTTCTTTAAACGAGGGGTACCAACAATTTTGTCCACGTCTGCACTGTATGGGTGTAGTAAACTGGTGCATGGATGGTTTGTGGAAAGCTTTAAAAAGGTACAGCTTTAGTTTATTAAAATTGGATGTAATATGCCACCTCAAGACACCATAAAGATTAACTACAAGCACCTTGATTCATGGATTTCAGTTTCTTATAGTATTATTACTTAAGTTGCTCTAAATAAAATAATCATCTTACAAAATATCCTTCAGAAGTCGCCTAGTTTAATTTCGTTGGATGCAAAATAATGCAACAAGGAAAACTAACAATCAAACCAACCCTGGTGGTGGAAGCATCATGTTGTGGGGATTAATTTCTTCAGCAGGTAGATAAAATCTGGTCACTTAATGTCACAGTTTTGGTTCTGTTATGTTTTCTTTTGAGTCCTCAGATTTACTTTGCTCCATGTTTTCTGGTTTTAGTGGTTTAATTCTTATTTTGTTGTGTTTTCTGGTTATTTTCAGTTCATTTGTTGCCCTCTGCTGCCCTCTTGTGTTCTCCTTTTCCCTAGCTCCTTTCCTGTTTTACTCTGTTCACACCTGCTCCCAATCTCCTCGTTAGTCCTCTCTTTGTTTTAGTCTCCCATACATACACTCTCTGTTCAGTTCCTCGGTGCTGGTTCCTCATCCAACTTCCTCCAACTCGTTTTTCTTTGTTTTTCTTCTTTTTGGTGTTTTCCCCCCTTGCGTTTTCCTTGTTTCTTGTTTTTTTTGCTTTTTTTTTCTTTTTGATTTTTTTGATTTTGGATTCCTGCTTCAGTTGTTTGTTTACTCTTCATTAAATCATCAAGAAATTCACCTCTGCCTCCCCGTTTCTGCATTTGGATCCTCACATTACAACCTAATCCTGACACTTAATAAGAAGCTGGAGGAGGCTAAATACAGGTTAGACATTGAATAAACCTGTTAGAGGTGGAATAAGACTGAGGTGGAGATTCTTCTCCCATAAAACGCAGAGTTAGAGCTACAATTAAATGCTTTATATGGGATAGCTGTAATTTAAATGTATGCATAGCTTTTTGAACTTGTAAATAAGTCAAAAATGTGAATAAATTAAAGATTTGGTATAGTTTCTTGTTGTAAACGCATACATACATTAGACTATTAGTCTGTAGGAAATCAAGTTTAGAAAATAAAAAATACATGTTTGAAAGATAAAACCTTGCAAAACAACCAGTACGGATCACAATCTCAACAAGTATAAATCTACAGTACATGCCCTGACAAATCTGTTTTACCCCTCAGTAAGTGGTAGTGGTAACACACCAGGTGGTTGTTCGCCGACCTGCTCTAAAAAAGAAGGAAGCTAAAAATAAAACCATCAATATTATGATACATCTACGTTGAAAACGTATTTTCAACTGATTTCAAAGTTTAATGTTTAATCAATGGATCTGTATCCCTTTGGTTCTTGTTGAAAGGTTGCATACCAACAACTTTCAAGTGCACTACCACCACCAACCAGCAACTTCCAAAGCTTCATCAGGGGATTTAGATTTAAACTCATAAATCTATAATTTGTACTGATTTGTATTCTTGTATTTGTGACTTCAAAACTTCTTTTCTCACAAATAAAACATTTGATGTCATGTATTCATGTTGAAAACAAGGAGTAAATAAAAATGTTTGATTCAGTTAAGTTTTTTAAGTAGATTTACAACTTCAGACACCTCTACATACTTTATGTTTTATTGCCATTTATCTTGGCTTTAGTTTAAAGCCTACTCTGATTTCCAAACAATCTAAATATAATTGAGAATATGGCAAGACTTAAAAAAAAAACATGTTTTCAGACTCTCCCTCCAACCTGACAAAATGTCACAGTCCATGTTGATGGTGAACTGGCCCCAGTGTGGACGTGACACCATGTTCCCTCATTTCATTTCATGGTAAGCCTTAGCCGTATTTGGTTTATATATTTATCAAGACACATTCGGGCAAAAATACAGCATATAAAGGAGTTTAAGGCTACGTTCACGCAGCAGTTTTAAAGGCACATTCCTTTTTTTTTGTTTTTTGTTTTGTTTGAATATGATTTTTTTTCACATGGTCATTCATATTAATATTTAATAGGAAAACATCATCAGATTGCAGTCTGAAGGGTTCATGACCCCAAAGCACCCAGCATGAGCAGAAGGAGAATGTAGACATCACACAGCAGTGCACTTTTTATGGAAGTAATAATAGATGCTGCCGTATCTGTGTTGTAACCAGCTGTAAAGCAATGGGAGCAAACAATGTCATGACAACATCATGGCAAAATGAAGAAAGTTAAAACATAAAGAGAGCATGGCTATTAAAAATGGCCTACAGTTGAAATATGACTGTTTCCGCTACAGAGTTGTTTGTTTGGATTTGTACTGATGAAATGTGACAGTTCTGACTGTGGGAACAATTGATTACATTTCAGATCTAGTGCCATTATGGAAGAGGGATTTTATTAGGTCAAAATATTGGAATTGTGATGTTCAGATGGCGATAAAACACACAGATACCAACAAAAAAAAAAAAAAATACAATTTGAGCAACATTTGCCTGCTACGTAAACCTAGACTATTGTTAAAATTCACCAAATGTCTCCCTCCAACTGTACTCTAGAGCAGAGGGGATGAGTTTAAAAATTGAAATAATCTTGCCTGACTTCATCATATGTAAAAGCCACTGCAGTTTGGGGCTATTTTAGTAGTGTGGTTTTGCCCCTTAGTTGCCAAAAAGAAACTCCTAACACTTAAGAATGCATGCACATTTTAGATTTTGGCTGAACACCTATAAACAAATCAAAGGTGCAGAAAAAGACATGTATGAGGTAGTTTCCTGTATAAGAACTGACTGGTCAAAACAGAGATCTGACATCAACCCGCTAGTACGCCTCTGAATGAAAACATCGACCACAAGCCAGGCCTTCGCATCCTATATCAGTGCTTGGCTTAAAACTGCAACCATACAGAAATGACCATACATGCAGTCCTAAATCTTGTGGAAAGCAAAAGGGGAGACAAACATCATATAAAACAATACAGACGGATTTTAAAAAGTCACACAAGTTTGTATGCGTGTGAATGCAGTTAGCAAAGAGCGGGCTGAGACTTCTGGGAAATCATCAGTTGATTGTCAGAATCAGATTGACATGAGTTCAGAGGTTTACATTATGCCAGTCCAAAAGGGATGCAATTAAACACATTACTATATCCCGTGTGCATTGAATGTCCAAATAATAAACTTTATGTTAAATAATAAAATGTGCCATTTATTATTTAATACCTTATTATTTTTTAATACCTTGTTATCATTTTGTTGTAGTTATTTTTTTCTTGTATTTGAGTTCTTAGATATTTCTTGTTTGCCCTTCTTCTTCTTCTTCTCTTCTATTATGGCGGATCACAAGCAACTTTAAGGTGCATACCGCCACCTACTGTACATGAGTGTGTAGCAGCGTTACTTCACATCTATTAGATTCTATTTTTTAATTTTGTATTCTTAAGATACATAAACAATGCTTTCCTTAGTTTATGAATATCTGTTATGTTTCCTTCATTTCCTAATATTCCTTTAAGATTCCATTCATGCCCTATACTTCTAACTATTCTCTTTAATTTTCCCTTTCGTGTTCATATAACTTACAGTTCATCAGTATGTGTTCTACATTTTCTTTTTCACCACATTTCTCACATTTATCACTATTTTTCCTCCCTATTAAATAAAGCATGTCATTTAAGTAGGTATGACCTATTCTTAATCTACTAACTATTATTTCTTCTCTTCTGTTTCTTTCATTAATGTTTCGAATTCGAACTGACTTTTGCACTTCATATAATCTTCTTCCTTTCCTATCTTCGTTCCATATTTTTTGCCATTCCTCCATTTCTTTACTTTTAATAAGTGATTTCCCTTCCCCTTTTCCAAAAGGAATTGAAATCGTTATTTCCCCCTCTAAAGCCCTTTTAGCTAATTTATCTGCCTTTTCATTGCCTTTTACTCCTTCATGTGCCGGCACCCAACAAAACCAAACATCAATGCCACCCCTATATAGTCTAAATAAAATATGATGAATTTCTAATACCAAATCTTTTCTATTATTTCCTTTTGTTTGCCCTCTTGTGTCACTCTCCTATTCCCTACCTCCCTTCTTGCATCCTTTGTTCACACCTGCTCCCAATTTGCTAATTAGCCTGCTCTTTGTTTCTCTCTCCCATATATTCTCCTGTTCAGTCACTCTTTGCTGGTTTGTCGTAATTTCTTTGCTCCCATGTTTTGAGTATTTCTGGTTCTCAGTTTTTGTGGATTTATGTTTTTGGATTTTTGCTTCTGTTACCCTTTTTGTCATTAATGTTCAAGAAATCAATATGCAGACCCCTAAGCGTCTGCATAGGGGTCCTGTCAAACCAACCCACCCTGACAATGTATATTCTGTTTAATAAAATTTTTTTTAACAAACTGATATCAAAATGTTAGTATATTATTATACAAAATTATTGAATTAAAACTTTTAGTGTTTGCCTGTTTCTCTAACTTTGGGAACTACAGGCTGAAATGTTTGCTTCAGGCAGTATAGTCTGTATAACGTCTATATATTGAGATTCTCTGTGCTGCTTCGGTTTGGTTCCCACAGAGCACACTCCTTTTGCCATGTTTCATTTCATCAGTCTGAATGCCAGGTGTCAGACACCCCTATGACCCACGACGTCTCATGCTAGTAGTTTCCTACGCTCTTATACTTTGCTTTTCTGTTTGTTACCACTGCTGCGACCAGTTTCACCACGGCCTTCCTGTGTGACCCACTAGCGCTGCCCCGTGTCCTCGTTCACACAGTTGTGAGAGCAGTGGGGTTACAGCTGAGCCGAACAAAAACACTCTGAAATGTTCTTATATGAAACGTGTGCATATCTTGCCTTCATGTGCTGCTTTGAGTCTAACTTTCACAAAGACACGTTATGCAAAGTAAGATCAAACACAGCTCTAAAAACATCAGTGTGAAGTTCGTCACACGACATCGTAGTTCATTCTTGGAGAGATTCCTAAACACATCCGGTTCTATTCATTTGTTGCAGCCTAATTAGCTCTGGACATTTACTGACCTAATTTTTGATGTAATTAAATTAGTTTTTTAAAGAAAGAAGGATTTCCTCTGAATGAGTCCTATAAATAACACTTCAGGGCGATAAAGGGTTTATTTTATCCATGGTAGAAAAGAATACGTGTTAAATTGGATTTTCTTTTTCCTTTGTGTCTTTCTTTCTGATCGGGGTTTGTACCTCATGGGTCAGGACGTTGACTCTCTGGTGCAGGTTGCCGTTTTCTGACTGCAGCAGCACCGTGTCTTTACTCTCAAATGAGCAGTAGGAGTTGGTGTCTTCCCCAAACTCGCTGATCATGGGGAACTGTGGAAACAGAAAAGGCCAGACAGAAGAAAAAAAATCTGAATAAAATGGCATTAGCAGCAAAAATCACAAATTTTTAGCCATCACTTTGTATAACAATCAGGAATGTTTGAAAGATAAAGTTGTACTGTTTATTCTTCCTGTTGATCTTAATTTTGTTTCATAACCCTTGAGACAGTAAGTTAACTTTTATCAGAAGCTGTCAAACTAGATGTAATAATTTTATTAGATTATACAGACCAGCCTTGTATCAACTGTATATATGACATTAAATAAAACTAATCAAACTTACTTTTTTAGCATTACACTTCTAACTTTAGGTCTTATCAAGCTTTATTTTTCTATTAGAATTTTATGTGATAGACCTACACAAAAGTGTAGGATTAAATTATATCTATATATCAAATAAACAAATTAAAAAGTGCAGCAAACGGATGCAGTCAGTCCCATCCATATCAACTCTTTGGTGAGTGACTTTTTACTGTAGTTAGTGCTGCAAATCTTTTAGGATTAATCTCTATTAGTTTTCTACGGAAGAGGATTAGGGCCCCTGAAAAAAATAAAAAAGTTAACTGATTCTTTAAATTTATTTCAGTATAATAAAAGAAAAAAGTCAGAATTCTGACTTTTAATCTCAGAATTCTGACAGCTAACAAACTGACTCTTATTTTAATCACCTTCTGCTCTTCCATTATTGAAATGGGATCACCAGGGACCCGTTGGGCAGGTAAAAAGTTGCCTAATTCTGTCATTTTCCACCAATGTTTTACTGGCCCTTCCAAACAACTCACATATTTGTCAGTGAAGCTGAGTGCTCCCACATCTCTTCTTTCATGGTGCCCTTCTACACTAAGAGCCAAAATTCTGAGAAAAAAGTGAGAATCCTGAGAAAAAAAAATCAGAATTCTGACTTCTTTCCCATATTAAACTAAATTAATATTTGATTTTTATTTTTTTTTTTTCCCAGTGGCCCTAATCCTCTTCCGTAGTTTTCACATCTACTGACTAAATATTTTACCATCTTTAATTTTCTTTGTCAGATTGAATGTAGAGCTTCTGCGAGCTCAAACTTCCAGCTATGCAAAACTGCAAGTAGGTCAGTGCAACATATACAGCATTTATTAATCGAGACTCCTGCTGCAACAGGAGCTTCAGTTTTGGAGCAAGTCATCCGGAAAAAAAATACTTGTCAACTTGCTCAATATTTTCAACTTGATTATTTTTTCTTCTTTCACCTGTCAGTGGTCATTATACTATGCCCGATTAGTGTAAATTAATCTAAATCATTATAGAAAAATATGAAATAATAAAGATGACCGAAAATAGTTTTAATTGATCTTTTCCATTCAGAAGAGCCACAACTGAAACTAACTGAGATGTTGAAAGCTTCTGTAATCCATGGGTGAAATGAATCAGAGTAAATATTTCTAAAGGAAAGAGGAAAATAATTTTGCATTATTCATAATTTGCATTTGCAAAAAGCAATATAGCTGATTCCTCCTGGGCTAAATGGATGTGCACATTTCCCACATGGATCACAGACATCTACAATCTAATTAAAACGGTCAGTGAACGTAAACTTTAGTCATAATGTAATAAGATTATAACCAGGATGACTGGTGGCACTTAACACTAGATGGAGTTATTTAGGTAATATACTGACACAGAAAGAAGAAGTGTTAAAGTCTATAACTAGTTTGGTTCATATGGCTCCTAATTTGTTTATCATGTGCATAAACTTCGCAGCAGTTGTACTTTCAGAGTGGAAGTACAACTTTGGATTAACATTTGTAAGCTGAATCAGATTAAATATAATTGTAGGTCTAAAATCTAAAGGTTTTACGACTACACAACCAAACTGGTTGTTAGCAGAGAGCTGTGATCCAGGCATGCTGCTTATATAACTCGGTGTCGTTCAACCTAAATGAACACATTTCCATTTAGAGTGCCTTACCATAAGGGCTTTTCATTTTCTGTGTGAAGTCGTTGCCTCGCTGATGCAATGTCTATTTGTGGAGAAAACAACCCTTTTCCATTTAGAAGAGCATCTCTCTTTGCTCGGTTTAACCGTAAATGGGGTAAACATGTGCAGTCGGCCCCGAGGGCCAGAGTTTTCTGACAGCGCTGAGATTCAGGAACTCTGAACTGGAGAGCAACTTCGCCTCAGCCCATGTTCAAAGCAGCAAGAAGTGTTCCCATCCATCATAACAACTGCTGTACTCTGGAGTTTTCTATCTGCTGCAGCTACTCTTCTATCAGGGTTGTTTGAGGCCAAGTATGTCGATGGAAATTATTCTCTTTACTCAAATCTGGATTCATATTTATATGTGGAAGAGAGAACATGTCTTCCACAAAATAGAGGCAGCATTCCTTCATCCATCCCTCCATCCATCCATCCAT
>NW_015150900.1:318766-333762 GCF_000732505.1 Cyprinodon variegatus | reverse complement strand
CATCCATCCATCCATCCATCCATCCATCCATCCATCCATCCATCCATCCATCCATCCATCCATCCATCCATGCATAACAAAATGGTTTACTTTCTTTTAAATGTATCATTTTTTTTATGAATATTACTTTTATTTCAGTATTTCTTATTTTTTTTACTGGCTTTATTCATACCAACTGCCTCCACCTGCTGTCTGTTATTTTCCTTCAATTTACAGCCAAGTTCCTTTTGTAAGAGCCTGACTTGCGTTTTCTTAGGAAAAAAAAAAAAAAAAACCTTTCCATCAATGACCCCACAGATGATTTTATCTAACAAACCATCTGGAGTATCAGGAAAACAGACAATGACGCCAAACTTTACATTTAAGTGACATTTTAATAACTGTACTGAGTCATTTTTGCTTCAGGTATTAAGTTATTTGAACTAATTTCCAATTACAGCAGCGCTCGTTGGTGATTAATATTTGCTTATATTTTGGGACATCTTTTTCTGTTCTGAGTGGAAAAGGAAAGCCTGCAGCAAAGTCTGCAGCCAAGTTTGGAGCACAAAACACAGACGCATCATGACAACGTGCCAAGCACAACACTGATTAACCCAGGCAGTCTGATAGGAAATAGCAGGGGAGGGGGTGGGCTGCAAAGCCCCATGCAAGTGGGCTGGCCAATTCAGAGACTGCCGATTGGTTTATTGATGAAGTTTAGCTGAATTCATTGACTAGTATAACCCATTCGAACTGCAGTGAATAACTTGGAGGACATATTAAGATACCTAGTGATTTTTATGCATAAAAAATAAGGTGGCAACTAATCTTTCACTTCCTTATCAAACTGACTGAAGCACTACCCTGATCAGGAAGCCGTTGGATCAAGTATGAGAAAAATTCAACTTGAAAACCA
The DNA here is from genome assembly GCF_000732505.1 of Cyprinodon variegatus. NCBI lineage: Eukaryota > Metazoa > Chordata > Actinopteri > Cyprinodontiformes > Cyprinodontidae > Cyprinodon > Cyprinodon variegatus. The sequence continues at coordinate 332,867 of NW_015150900.1, read as the reverse complement.
AAACTGCCCTTCACAACATTTTTTCTCTCATCATCCTTGACAACAGATCAAGAAGCCTGTTTCAACTGAGGAACATTTCCAAGCATTCAAATCTTGTTCTGAGAACTGACTTGAGCTGATCATTCATGCTTTTATCTCATCATGCCTGGATCACTGGAACAGCATGGTTGCATAATAAAATATTAACATGCAATCCACAACACAGCAACAAGGCTTTTATTGAACACAACAAAGAGACGACACATCACTTCCTTTTTGGAGTTTTTTGTTTGCACATGCTCCCCATGATAAGCCCAGAATTATTCACCCCTGCTAGTATTTTTGATTGTTTTATTTTTTGTTTTCTCTCAGTGAGAGAGAAGTCTTTCATATGAGGTTGGAAGGCCTTGTTTCAATCATCCTAATCTTTAGCTCCCCTCCACAGATTCCTTACATTTAAACCTTCTTAGTAAATTTGGATTTACTTTTACGAATCTAAATTAAGATATCAGTCCTCAATTTTAAAACACCTTTGTGGCATCGCCTCCTCTATGTGCAACCTCTCAACATTTCATATTTCTTGTTGTGATCTGAAATCATCTGATCAGAGATCCTTAGGTGCACCAAAGATTCATTTTTAAAAACATCTTTCGAAACCGGTGTGGAACATGTTTCTTCCCTCTTTTCAATGCCTTTCTTCTCGAACATTCTCTCTTCTCCAAAGGGAAACTTAAGTTTTGTCAGAATTTTAAATAAATACACCTACATTCTATGATGTTTCATTTCATCATTAAAACCTTTTGGTTTTAGCCGCCCCTTCGTCATTTTGTATGCAAGCTTCTCTGAAGCTTTTTGTGCTTTTCCAATCGTGAAAGGTGTAATGTACGCATATTTATGTAGTAAATGCAGCTTCCACCATGTTATTGGTTGATCCCGTGTTTGCATAAACAAGCAGTTGATATTTATTCATCCAATTATCAATTTGAATATGCAGAATTATTGGTTATAAGGAGAGCTGCTCGGCTCAGACTACAGTCTGACTATCATGTTTGCTAATGAGACTTGTTGTTTGATCAGACAGCAGGTAGGGCAGGAATCCTTCAAACTATAGCTGAATTGGCATGAAGATCAAACCGGTTACGTTTTTGGGCCAATTAACATGAAGGAATGAGGTGGGAGGACAGAAAATGAGGAGAAATTAGAAAACAGAGCTTATGTTGGAATACGCAAAAAAAAAAGTATGAGAGAATAAAAGAAGATGATGTTAAGTGTGGGAGGGAGGTGAATTGTTCAAATTAGAACCAGAGGGGGATTACATGAAAATAGAAGCACAGCCATGGATATTCCACTAATCATTAGGTTTTGGTGGTTTGCTTATTTCAGGAATTATACAAGTACACAGAAAATGTTCTTAGATTCTTCTACCTTTTTTTCCAAATGTGATCGTATACAAAGGAAGTATTCAGAATCTAAAGCCTAATTCTTGTTTCTTAGAACCTAAAATAAGAAAACAATGTGATTGAATTAAAAAAAAATAATAAATAAGATTCAAACTGGTGCTTTAAGTGCAAATTCCAAGTGTGAACAAATACATTTCAAGGAGGAGAGAGTCAGAGCTCCTGGATGCTTTTAGCGAGCAGCTGTCTTTGCAGGCTTTAGGCTGCTAACCTGCTGTTGACTCACTCACAGGTGGCTATTTGCTTGGGGACCAATCCCAGAGAGGCAGGTGTTGGTTTTGGTGGAGCAGGTGCAGATGTTGTCCATTTTGTGAAGAAGTTTTTGCACCTGCAAACTCGCTGATGTTATTGGTTTTTGAATTTAGGTTGCCGTCTGGCACAGTTTTACCCTACCTGCAATGTTCAGGATTCTTTCTCAGTTTTCAGCTGCACAGAAACAAATAGACTGTTAGATTTCTAATGCACAGGAATGTACTCTTTTTTTCCTTTTTTATCACTGAAAGCTATACAAAACAAAATTATCTTATCTCTATTACGCTATTATAAGAATACAAATAAAGATTAATCACAGAAAGTTTTATCCTAATCTGAATACTTTTATACTTACTGTCCATACCTTGCTTAAAAATCTATGGGATTGGTAAAATATGGAGTCAAGACCAATAGATTTGGATAAGCAATTATTTTCAAGCTTCTTTTGTAATAGTAAATTTTCTCAAAAGATAATAAAACAATGTAAAAAGATTACATGGTATTAAAGATGGCATTACAGACCTATCTAGCAATGCCCTTTTTAATAATAATAAAAAAAATCTTTCTAAGCATTTAAGGAAGTAGTATTTATAGTAAATGGTAATAGATTCCAGTGACTGGGTATCATTTCTAGTCAGAAGTGATCAGAGTATTTTTTGTTGGTATCTCTCAAAGTTTTTCAAGAAAAGAAATGAGAACAAATTAAACAGGTGCCAGTTATCGGTACTGAGGTTTACCAAGGTTATAAGATATTATGATTTTAAAAACCACAAGAGTTTTTTTTTTATTTCTTTAGTTATTTGGTCGTGTCACTCCCAAGGTTTAAAGCCACAGCGTTTTTTTTTCTAGTTGTAATGATAAAGAGGACTCCACTTCCCCATCACCTCAGTTTCAGTACATTGGCTGAAAGAATACTATAAACCAGGGTTAATAAACAATATTAACTCTAAAGAATATAATATTTGGAATGGATGGATGGATGGATGGATGGATGGATGGATGGATGGATGGATGGATGGATGGATGGATGGATGGATGGATGGATGNAATAGCTAATAATACCTTCATAAACTCTAAAGCAAATTTTTCTATGAAAAATTCACTAGCAGAGCTCAGATTGAATTTGTGAAAAAAATAGAAATAATGTTTTTAAAGAAAGATTACGCATAAATATCCATCACTCCTCCTTTTGCCTTTATGCTAATATTGCAGTTTAGCTATTTTATTTATTCTGCATCACATTACCTTAAGAGATGAAAAGCTTTTCTCACTTTTTTCTTCATTTCATTATTCTGTTTTCTTAAATGTCACTGACTAATAGGAAAAACAGAGCAGGTGACCCCGCTATTAACACTATGAGGTATGATGAAATATATTTAAAAATATATTTTTTAACACTTACATCTTATTATTCTCATTTTGATTATAAGGTTAATTACTTGTATATATGTTTTTTCATTAGAATAGATGACCTTCAAAGGAATTTTTCTTTTTTGAAACTTTTCCCACCTTTATAAAGATAGAAGGAATGGAGCTGCTCTCTGCACTTTCCAATAAATCAAAAACAGATGCAGGAGTGCCTCTATCTGACATCAACAAGGACACAAAATCTGTATTGATTTTTTTTTCTATAATCTGATGAATGTTTGTCTCAAAAATGCCTTCACCTTGATCTCATAGATCTTCAGCTTCCTCTTGATGCTGGTGTTTTCTCGCTCCAGGGTGGCCAGTCTGGTTTTGATTTCCTGATAGGCGGAGATGAGTGTGAAGTGGGAAGCAGAGTACACATCGTCAGTCGGAAGAGGCGAGGTCCTCCACGCCATGGTGCCGCAGCCATCCTCCTTTAGGCCTCCTGCGTCGCCGCCTCCTCCTCCCAGCAGCCCCAGCTCCCCTCCTCCGAAAAGAGACTGCATAGCTCTGAGCCTCAACCTGAAAGCAAACCATTTTGGGATATAAATTATTTAAACATCAGACCTTTTTTTATACTACACAAAACCTCCAAAAACCAGACTTAAATAGTGTTGCCAGGCTACATATCCTGAAAGCACCAATCTGCTCCGCAGAAAAAATTAAAAGTGAACTAAATAATTTGATGCTCACACAGTAAAATGTTCCAACTGAAAAAAAAAAATATTAAAATTAAATTCCGCCACCAAACTATTGCTAACTGGTCTAGTATAAATAAAAAACAAAACAAAAGGGAGCAAAATGGCTTTTAGAGGATAAAAACATTATTTTCATGCATATGGGTGGCAAGTTTTGATTAGAACTCCTGGAAAGAGTGAAAAACCCTGATGAAGATCTTTTCTACGCTTGCAGCCAGTTGTAGCTGGTTTGGCTCCTGAGTGGCTGTTTGCAACCCACAATAGATCAGGACTGCAGCAGAACTAACGTCAGGGTGAATCCGGCGTAATGAGTGTTTATAGGTCAGTTTCTATATGTGAATCGTTGTTCTTCCTGCTTTTTTTATTGTCATTACGCATTACATATCCTTACATTGACAAGTACAGAGCAACAAAATTCATTCTCTGAATTTAGACAATCCCCTTGGGGAGCAGTGGGCTGCTATTGTGCGGCACCCGGGGAGCAGCGTGGGGTTAAGGGTCTTTGCTCAGGGACCCAGAGTGTCAGTCTAATATCACACACTGTATCTGCCCCATACGTGTTTTTAAATCCATGGTGCTAAGCTAACTTTTTATTTATTTTTTTTTTTTTTGAGCTGAGTATGACATTCTAATAACTCATAGTGTTTATTTCCTGGCATGTGGGTATTTCCTTTGCTGTGCATTCTTTTCTAGTTTATGATTTTTTTTTTTTATAGTCCCTTTAGTCTTGTGTACCTGTATGCAGTTAGGCATTTGCCTATTTGGCATGCTGTTGAAACTGCTGAAATTCCCCAATGCGTGACAAATAAATACGTTTCTATTCTATTCTATCCAACAGATTGTCAGAAAAGTCTGAAAGTGAGGATGTTTTTTTTGCTTTGTGTGTTTACAGAGATCTACGCACCGGTGTGCATCACTAAAATCCATTTCACACGGCTCACTGTTTGAACCTCTATGGTTACTCAGAACAGATTATAAACACAAATGTATCAGACTATGCTTTTTACTGATCATACTGAGTCAGCTGCACAACCTCTAAAGCCTGATATTGCTTTTGTGAGATAATCTACAACTAGGTGTATGTATATAAACCAGTAAAGGTAAAGTTTGTGCAATTTGGAGGCGTGTCCCTTTCTCTCCTACTGATAACCCTTACTGAACACATGCTGATCCTGTCATGCTACAGGCATGTTGCAGTATTCATAATTGGATGATACCCTGTGCTGGATTAGAAACCCTTTCCAGGGTTTACCCCACCTTTCACCCATTGACTACTGGACTGCTAGCGTCACCCCCACCATGCCAAATGCTCCTCCCACTTCATCCACCCTGATAGATGAAGTGGGAGGAGATGGGTGGAAGGCTTGTTATCTGCATCTGTGCACACAGCTCCCCTTACAGACAAACATGAATCTGTTTTTACTATTATGTTAAATAACCCACTTTGAGGAAACAGCAGGTTTTTCTGACTACTTATATTTATAAGCACATAGCAGCCAGAATAACTTACCAATATGTTACCTGAAGCACTGCCAGCCCAATGTGGGTGTGATGACATTTTGGGCTTTTAAACTTCTTTTTTATTAAATGCCAAATACTGAGGTGAATGAAACAGTCTCCAATTTAAAGGTCTAACCTGTTTGCATTACCTACAATAGTTTCAGTTTCGGTTGAATAACCCTTACAAAAACAGAGTATTTTTCAAGTTCATGTGCTTTTTAAGTATACTCAAGGATACATTGATGCAGGTACACTACAAGCTGAGTCTTGAATGTTACAATGTGAATAAGGTATATATTTTTAGTAAGCTTCAAGTTTACTTTAATTGAAAACTTGGGATTTATACTACTGTATACTTAAATACGCTTTAAAATTTGAACTTGCAGTTGAGCTAGTTTTGGTAAGGATACTTACAAGTCTAGGGCAGATATACTTTTATTATACTTTTATGTAAGTCATCTATAGTTAACATAAACTGTAATGCATATCATTGATAAGTACGCTACAAAGAACCTGAAAGTAGACGTGCTTATTTGTGGTTTAAAATTAGTATGTTTACTGTATCTTGCATGCACTACTTTTTGGTAAGGTTTTGTATGTAACCAGTACTTAAACTTAACGTGGTTCTTTTTTTTTTATGTAAATCCCTTTATTGTCCCACAATGGGGAAATTCACTCTCTGCATTTGATCCATTCCCTAGGGGAGCAGTGCGCTGCCATTGTGTGGTGCAGGTGTGGGGTTAAGGGTTTTGCTCAGGAACCCAGAGTGGAGGCTATGGGGATCGAACGAGATACTTCGAACCTTCTCAGAGCGCAAGTGCACTGCTCTAACGACTAGGCTAACACCTCCTTTTAATCAGACTAATTAAAATATGTGTTCACTTCATTTTCTTGTTCCATTTCATATTTAAAAAAACACAAACATGGGACAGCCTAAATTCCCCATGCAATCATGGCATGATGAATGGGCAGGCTGCTTAGCCAATCACGCTACATTGCAGCTAACAATCCTGATGCCCTAATGCCTCTGGGCACCGCTGTCAAAAGAAATAAATGACACCTGTGGTTTCACCTCCTTGTTTTAATACGGCTATGGATGAGAAATGTGCACCAGATTCATGCAGGAAGTGGCGAGGGGCACTGAGATCTGACGGTTTATGGACACAGAGGTAGTTACACAAGCTGATTTCTGATGAATATTGGAATAGATGTCATCCTGACTCCCAGCTCTGCCTTGTGAGTCAGCGGTTGCCTACTGAGCTATTTTCATCTACTCCCTTCCTCCACTGTGCTTTTTTTTTTCTTAGATCTCTTAGAGTGAGGGGAATAAAGCCTGGGCCAATCCACATCTTTCTTTAGCGCCACTTTAGGAGGATGATCCAACAGCACTCCCACCCGCTCAGGCTCACACACAAGCTCACAGCTATGCACACAAAACAAAAAGAAGAGTCGACTGAAATACCATATATGGACAAGCAAAAAAGGCCTGTTTGATCGGACACACTGCAGAGGCATGCTTAATCATCTCTCAGCAGGGGGTAAAACTAAATACAGCAACATAAAAAAAATCTAAAAATGTAAAATATTCTTTGTCACTTTTTTAAAAATGTTAAAGTTTTGCTTTCCTTAAATTCATCACATATAGAGTCAACAAGTCTAAGCCTTTATGTAATTTTGATGATTTTGGCTTATGCAATGGGGATGACTGCTAACTTGATAGTTGTCCAGCAGACAGTCAGCGACACCATTTACTAGAAGGATAAGCCACAAAAGGACACTACTAAAGACTGTTGCATCCAAGTGTTTTCAAGAATGGCTGAGAGAAGTAAAACGTGGTAGAAGAAGAAACATACACAACAGGGATAACTGGTCTGGGGAGGATTGTGAAGAAAAAGAATCAAGAGTTTGGAGGAGAATCCTGAGGCGTGGATAGTGGCTGCCGTCAGAGGATCAAGAGCCATTACACAGAGATGCATAAAGGGCATGTAAAAAAAAAAAAAAAAATCATCCTCCAAGAAAATTGAAGAGCTAAAAATGCACCTGACAGACATAGTATTGTAGAGGTTTCCCAATTTTCTTGTGGTCAAAATTAAGACTACATGTCTGCCTGCATCAAACATATTTAAACACCATTAAAACCTTTTTTTAAAGTTTTTAATTATTGTATGGAAGATACTGCGCTTTGTTTCCCACTTCCTGGATGAGCTGCCACACTCAGCAGCATATATGTGTCCAGCTTGCTCAGTAAGACGGAGCTCTTACATAGTCTGTGCAATGAAGTACATGCAAAGTGCAGAAAGGGAATATGCATCAGGTTACTACGACTGAACGCAGACTAGCAGTAATGGAGCAACATTTGGTGCCCTTAACTGTGGAATTGTGCAACATGGATGCCTCTGCTCCTGAGTCCCTCAAAGCAACAGTATAGACTCCTCTATATACACTTCCCAGCTGATGACTGGTCTTGTATAAATATAGGATCTGTTCTGGTTCTATAGTTACTGAATATAAAAAAAAAATCTGCAGCTGCACCTCTTAAATACACTTAAATGCAACTTGGTGGTAAAAACAAGACCAACACTTAAGAAGTCATCCTGATGCATTAAAGCGTATTGAACACTGCGAAAACCCCCCTTGTGGTGTAAAGTTAAAAAAGCAGGTATGCAGAAGCTTAAGATGTCTGATTATAAGGTTATTGAGAAATGAGACTCAGTAGAGCTGGTGAGATGTTTTTATCAAGTCAATATAGGAACTGTAGAGAATTCATTTTTTTTAGTCTTGCCTCTGCAGCTCCCAGAACAGCCTTATTGTTTTGGTGGCACATCCTCTGCCAGTGCACATAACAAGCCACCTCCATGGAAACACTGGAATGAGAGTTTTTTATAAGTTATTTTAATTGTTATTTTTTCTGTTTTGTTGTTTGTGAGTTTGTGAATTGTGAGTCTGCAAAATAAAATCAATAATTAAAATACCCTACTGTCCTCTGTGGGGTAATTCAGGTGTACAGTACCATCACCAAAAGGCGGTCAGATGAAAGCAAGCAGAAACACAAACGGTTAAAATCATAAAAAACATGAAGTAGGTAAGTAAGTGAAGCCACATTTATAAAATAAAATAATACCATGCAATATAGCAAATTCAGATTAAAAGAAATAAGCAACTGATAGAGCAACATGCACAAATGGATATGCACATATGTGCATCAAAACCACCATAAGCCACATCGTATCAATGCCACACATTGAGATTTTAAAGAATACTGCATATCTTTTATGGACCTTATAAATATTAGATAAACCAAAGCAAATTCTATCTGTCCTGTAATTTTATTTTCCTTTAATGCAAAAATAATTAGAGTATAATCAGGAAATTTGATCACGAAACAGTTTTATAATCCAGACTGCTGGTGTTGCAATATGTTTCTCAGTCTGTGTGGATTTCAGGACTTGGATGAGGTCCAAATAGCCGACTTTATCCAATTAAAGTCTGCATAATAGATACACTGCAACATTAATACATAAAAAAAGACTCATTAGGAAGAATGAACACGAATAAGAAGAACATCTCAATCCATTACCTTTTTTATTTTATTTTTGATATGTTATTATAAGCAAACCAAACTGAATGCCTACCAAGTATGATTTTTATTTCTTCTTCTTGTTTTATAAACTTTACATTTAAATGACAGACTCAATACTATATACCTTAACTATGAGTGTGTGTCTCAGGCTGAAAAGGAAAAACAATCTAGAGCGAGACCCAGACCTGAGCGGGTGAGGGCAGCAGCAGCACTCATGGTATTAAAGGTGACTATTGGACTAAAGTGCCTCCAATTGTGGCCTTGGTTTTCAAATAGTCGTCCAGAAGCTTTCATTTTAGTGACAAAATGTCAAGGGCATCAACTGTGCCTCTGAACATACATCAGAACTAAAAAACATTTCCTATAAAACAAGTAAAAAATGACAATAGTTCAGATTGCATAATAGGCAAACAGAAAGCATAATTTAAAATGGACAGAAAACAATACATTTCTCACTGAATGTTTTAAAGCCCTAAAATTTGGTGGAGATATGTTTAAAACTTATAATTGGCAGAAGCACATTTAGTTGCAAACACAGAGGTCTTTTAGTTTGCACATTAAGATTGGCATTTTCCTCTTTTTTTGTAAAATAACTCACCATTTGTCATCCATCATTCTACTGAGGCTCTGGATTTATGTTTAGGGTATGTGTCCAGCCTGAAGGTGAAACCCCACCTCCATTTTAAATCTCCTGCAGCCTTAAAACAGTTTCCCTCCACAGTTGACATCTATTTAGCTCTCTCCATCTTCTCTCAAACTCTAACCAGCTTTCCTATCTCTGCTCAAGCCTGGATGGTGTGGTTTGTAAGTCCTTTATTTTTTTACATGCAGGTTAAAACATTTAATTTAATTCTCATTGGACCAATTTCTTCTACTTGTAATAAATAATGCACTGCATAACCAAACCCAAATTTAACCTCTTTTTCCTATGCCTGTTTTCTGTTTTTCCCTGTCTGAATTATGCTGCTTGTTCTCTAACACTCTCTGAAGTCTTTAGAGAACAACTAAATTTATGCCAGAATGATCTCGAAAGGTAGTAAATTTTCCTTTCAGAGTAAAGGGTTCTGATTTAGAAAAAAATGTACACCACACTGTTGAGATTTCAATTTGTGAAGAAAAAATAAGAACCTATATCTTTCTTCTTCACTTCATGATCAAGCATTACCTTGTGCTGGTCTATCATATGAATATTTGTGGTTGAAACATGAAAAAAATGAAAAAGTTACACAAATGTGCAAAAATTGACAAACTGGCAAAATCCAAGCTTAAATTCCAATAAAATAAAGAGCAAAAGCTGGATAAATTTTAGACATTAAAATCAGAATAAACCTGAACACGTCCTGAGGTAGGATGAGGTTGTGTAAGCTGTTGACTGTGGCTAAATTTGCTTAACAAAGGACAAGGACAAAAGAATAATCATGCTTGTGTTTTCCCTAAATCATCCCACACGTTGCAGCTCATACACATCCAAACATCCTCATTTCCTGCAGCTCTGCATGTGCTGTTACCCCCTTCCTTTAGATTTAGTAAAAACTGCCCCCTTCATTTGAAGTAGAGGGTAGAGTAAAGGTAAAAGGCTATGCTTCGTTAGAATGATAAGCAAGTCGTTGCAGATTAATTGTTAATAAAAGAGAGGGTGAAAATGGCTTCCTTTGTGATTAGGTTTACCTTGAGCCCACACATAATACACATTTCTTTTCCCTGAGGCTGCATCTCTGCATGTTCCCTCCTATAGTTCTTCCTTTCTGCCCTTCTCCTTGGAGACGACCCCCCCCCCGTGATATAGCCCACAGTACTGAAAGGACCTCTGACTGCATCTTTGTTTTGTGGAAATGTTAAGAGCCATGAAATGCGTAGGTAACTGTGAGCAGTTAATGCACTCATCATACAAAGGTCTGCGGTTTCAATAACATCCCCCATGGTCACTTTATGTGAGATTTAAGAATAGCTAGTCTAAGGTTGTCCAGCATGACTTGGGTTGTAAGTGTAATAATCTGAGGAAACTAAGGTCTGATGAACAGTTCTTGTGACGAATATCACGGTATTTCGTTTATTACAGTTAAAAAACTCTTTTCTTAAATGGATTATATGTTATAGATGAAAACGAAGCTTTACTGTACAGTGGAATGAAAAGGGTAAATTTATTTCCGATGTTTTTGTGCATCAGTTAAGTTTGCAGTGTATTTTAATTAAGCCTCTATAATCTGATAACCCTAATTAAACTCTCACACTGTCCAGCTTTATTTTTTTTTAGGAAACAGAGTCCATTTAAACTCTACCGAGGTAAAAACAGCTCCACTCATGCAGTGTTGTATCTCCAGTACAGATAATGTGGGCTTTAGCCCAGAGACCGCTGACTAGACTGACAAAAAAATCTAAATAATATCATTGGTGGTTGGGACAGTCAGTATCCTGGTTAATGTAAAAATCTGCTCAAGGTTAAATTTTATCATGAAAAATACAAAATTGTTGTGATGAAACATAAAAAATGGCTTCTATTTTAAGCTACGCAGATTTTATTCCATCTATTTTAAGCTAAGCAGGTTTTATTCCATCTATTTTAAGCTAAGCAGGTTTATTCCATCTGCCGACATGATGTGGATTCCATCTGCATTTCATCCACATCATGGTGGCGCCTCAAGGCAGCGGCCAAGAACAGCCCTTGAAAATTTCACGAATCATGCCCTTTTTAATAAACATCACCTCACTGCTCAAAAGGGCACAAAAGCGCATGTACTTCCTGCGAAGGTTTATGAGCGCCCAACTGCCCCAAATCATCCTCACCACCTTCTATATAAGCACCATAGAGAGCGTTCTGACCAGCTGTCTCACTTTGCTTTGTGGAGGCTGCAGCGCCTCAGACTGGAAGAAAGTGAAAAGAGTGGTGAGAACAGCAGAGAGAACCATCCGGGCTCCTCTTCCCTCCATAAAAGATACTTCATCCCAACGCTTCTAACATTATAAAAGAAAAAGCGCTGAATGCTGGAAACTAAATCATCAGTTTATTGGGATTTTTGAGGTATTTTGACTTTTATGTTATAATCTAATATTATTGCACTTTGTTAAATGCATCTTAGGGCTTTAAAATCTTTATATATATATTAAAATAGAGTCTGTTTTGTTAAATAAATGTATTAATACCGACTGTCCATATTGTTATCACAAGAGTTAGTGATAAACTTAACTTAGATAAATAATCTAATATTATTGCACTTTGTTAAATGCATCTTAGGGCTTTAAAATCTTTATATATATTTATTAAAATAGAATCTGTTTTGTTAAATAAATGTATTAATACCCACTGTCCATATGGTTATCAGAAGTTAGTGATTAACTTAACTTAGATAAACCTATTTGCTATCTACCTTTAACACCTTACCTAACTTAGACAAGGTGTTAAAGTTAAATTAACTAAGGTACAATTAGTGTGTTATTTAAAATAGTTTTTTTTAGTTTTTTATTAAATTTTAAATAACACATTATCCTGGAAGAAACATGTGAACAAAATTAGGGTCTGTCTGCTATCAGAAGACATACTGGAAAGGTAAATCATGAAAACTAATCACTCAAGCTTTGGTGTTATCACATGTGGACAACTGCCCAGCTGCGTGGTCAAACTCTTTAGTCGTGGTGCTAAAAGGGCTACAGAAGCAAAAATGATTAGTATTGCTTTAAACAGCTATGTCCTGATTAATACAGAGCAAAACAATGTCTGGATGAAAACTAATGTTGTACATCACTTTGAGCAACAAATTCTTAGTGAAGCATGAAAGACAAACAAGCTTTTATTCTATTTGCCTAAAGTTCATGGGAAGATGGATGGAGCTAAATCTGTTACAAGCTCAAAAAAATAAATAATTAAAACTTGAAACCAGTGCAGAGGTTCAGTTTCCAGCAGCACAATTTAAAATGTGTGTTAAAATGACCTAGTCAAAACCTGGACCTAAATCTAGCTGAGAATCAATGGAAAGGTCCCCATTGGTGCAAAACAACACATATTTATGTCTGTTGCCTAAACTGAGGAGGATGTGATCCGTTTTACTTAACTCATATTCACATACTTGTCAATTCTCCTGATTTATGCATGAGACTCTTGACTTTCGATTTTTCTTCGATATCTCCCACCAGGCACCCGATCAGTAATTTCTCCCTTTTAATTTGAAGGAAAAAAGTTATATATGTCACAGTATCTGGTACGAGATACTAAGACATATCCCCCCACAAGCTCACTTTTTCCTTCACTCATGGGCGTATCTCAGCTGTTATCAAATTAAAGTATATGTTTGTGAAGGTACGATTTTGAATAAGATTTGTTTTTTATTGACTTTGAAGTTTAAATTCAGTGAATTCATCCACTTTTCTAATGGCAGCAGCCAATTAATCCTTTAGATGGTGGCGGTCAGTGGTTCATACTTTTCAATTCGATCTGCAACACTGCAGACTAAATGCATTTTAGTGTAACTGACTTATTATTTAGTCTTCTGGTACTCATTTAAATGATTAATACTGCTTTTTTCCCATTGTCCTTAAAATTCAACAACTGAATGTTTTAACAAAAAAGTTCCTTTACCATGTTATAATACAAAGGAGGAAATGACAAATAATTACCTCATGGGCCAATACGCTCATGAAAAACAATCTCCCTATTTTTCACAACCCAATGCCTGCAAGTGTATTTTCATACTGTTTTAATAGTTTTTTGGATACACACATTATTTTGCTCCTCTAATGTGTATTTTTTTTAACATTTTCTCCCTGTATAATAATGTTTTTCTCTTGTTTCCTATTATATTGACAGTCATCGGATGGAAGGACTAAGACTCTGTCCAAATGTCCGCCCTAATCACTATATAGGGTACTATATAGTGGTTACGCCATTTTAAATTAGTATCCGAACGTCTAGTGGATGAAAAAGTAGTTGACTCGAAATTTCCCACAATGCACCTTGAAAAGTAGTGATCATCCATGGTCACTAGTAGCCTGGGTGCCATTCCAAACTTAGTCCCGCCCACAAGGTTTGAGGTCGGGAAGTTCGGTCTGGCTCTGCTCCATAGTAGCGCGAGTATGATCGCCCACTCTCTGGCGATCCAATCAAATTGTCAGGGCGGGCTTTATACGATGATGGACAGATGATCAGCAGTAACGTAATCAACCACGTCACCAAAGCGCGCTTGGGTGTCAACAACAATGGCTGCCGCCAGAGAGTTGAGGTGAGTAGATTCTGCTAT
>NW_015150900.1:287268-318158 GCF_000732505.1 Cyprinodon variegatus | reverse complement strand
AATGAAGTCAGGAGAGGATGCAGATCCAGAATATTTGAAAAGAGCATCACTATCCTTTAAAGCCAACAATAAAAGTATTTTGCTTTCCTCTTGTATTGATGTCGTTGTTAACATGCACATCTTCATGCCTACGCGTCCACAAACAGAATCCTGAGGAGTTGCATCACACCTGCTGGCTGGTTTACAGGCGTCCAAGTGTTTGCTGAGCTATCCAGCTTTGGCCTCGTTTGCTGTGAAAAGCCGCAGGTAACAGGAGCTCCGGTCTAAAAACTGGGGAGTTATGGGAGCATTTGGCAAAACAGAAAGGGAACAGCACCTCTCTGGCCTGGTCTCACCATTCACAGACATACTGTCTGAGTCAGAGGTGCCAAATGTCCGGCCTGCTGTGGCGATCACAGGATGACACTGAGAGGAGCTGGACAATGCCAGACAGAGAGGACGCATGGCAACAGAGGAGAATAAGGATATACATGGGAGAACACCAACTGCTTAGGAAGAGGAAAATTTAGTTGAATGTAGTGAAGAAGTAGCTGCACTTCCTTTACAGAAAGATCCAAAATTAAAACTATTCTCTGTTGACGCTTCGTAACCCTTTCTTCCTCAATGTTACCAAGATGCATTATTAAAAAATATTTAAAGGGGCATAGGTGCCCCATATCTTAAACCATAAAAGTATTTATGTAAAGTTGTGCTTGAAAGTTTGCTTACCCTTCAATTAAAATAAATAATAATTGACAAAAGTAATACTAAATAAAAATATTACAAGAATGGAAATAATGACATTGATTTTGAATATATATACATGTACATATGTATATATTAATAAGTAAAACAGGTAAACAAGCCTGATGGACCTCCTGATCACTGAAATCAGGTGTTATCTTTAACATTCAGGAAATGTTAAGTATGCATACTACTTGGATGTAAAATTACATGCATTCATGACTTTGTTGCTGCCAGGGGCGGAGATAGATGGGGGGCCAGGGGTGGCCATGGCCACCCTTAGCCAATCATTGGCCACCTCTGTGGCCACCTCTACCATTTTTTTCTCTCAAGTAGAATATTCAAAACATTTTAATCTTATATATATTAACAATTACTTGACAACAAAAACACTGGTTAATTATGCACATCAATATACCAACATTAGACATGATTAGTGCAGAATTCATGCTCTTTCAGAACTAGATTTTGTGTTATATGCCGTAAAGAGAAAATGATGTGTCTCTGCGAGTCATCTAAGAGTCTTCAGTGGAATCATAGAAACTGTAAATAACTATTTTAATTAAAACCTATCATATTATCAATTTATGTAGATATTAGTACTTTTAAATATCAATTTAATGAAGAATGATATTGATAATGACGATGGAAAACATGTTTTCTCCAGAACTCAAACCTCAAAGAATTGTATCCAATATAGCTTTTATATAGACGGATGTTTAAATATATGCATCTATTTGTTAGCAAAGGCTATAGGAAACTCTAGTTTGTCTTTATTTAGAAATGTGGACGTTGTGCTTGTTCCAGTTGGAACAGAGTAGATTGACCCTGAGGTTCTGGTGCCTATCCACTTTTGGCCACCCCTCAGTACACATTGGTTATTGCCTGGCCACCCTTATAAAAGTTTTCTGGCTACGCTTTTGGTTGCTGCCAACCTTTGTGAAGCAGGAAAAAGACTAATATAAAATGAATCCAGTAGAACTTTTTATTTCCTACCTGGAATGGGTGACAATAGTTGAATAAACCTTTGGCTCTCAAAATGGTATCGGTGCCCTATTTGTTGGTACTGGCCAATACCGATACCACCATTTTAGTGATGGATTGGCGCCCCCTCGATAAGGGTATCGGTATCGGTGCAACACTACTTTAATTATTTGGTTTTCGTGTTATTTGAATTACTAATGTGAGATGATAATTTTCTTTCATGTAAACTTTGAAGCACAGCTATATATATTTGGCAGCTCTAATTATAAGATACAAACAAATGTAAAAATCTGCTCTGACTGGAAGCTATATAAATATTTGGAGAAGGTCCACATCTTGATCTAGAAATGACCAAGAATCTGTGAAAGGAGCTAAAGATTAGGGTGATTGCAAGGAGGCCTTCCAGCCACGAGACCTGGATCTCCTTAAGATGTAAAAGCCAGTTAATTCTAGTGTTGCACCGATACCGATACCAGTATCGGACGGGGCCCCGATACTGCCCTAAAATGGTGGTATCGGTATCGGCGAGTACCAACAAANAATACATGCTCGGATAGGCTGGTATCGGCCAGTATCGGTATCGGATCGGAAGTCCAAAAACAATATCGGTATCGGATCGGAAGTGCAAAAACCTGGATCGGAAGTGCAAAAACCTGGATCGGGACATCTCTAATGTTAAGTAAGTCTTTGGCACCGATACCATCTGTTTGAAATTGATGTGTGTTTGTATATATGAAGAACTGCATACTACTTGGATGTCAAATTAAATGCATTCATGGCTTTGTTGCTGCCAGGGGCAGAGCTAGATGGGGGGCCAGGGGTGGCCATGGCCACCCATAGCCAATCATTGGCCGCCCCTACCATTTTTTTCTCTCAAGTAGAATATTCAAAACATTTTAATCTAACATATGTTAACAATTACTTGACAACAAAAACACTGTGGTTAATTATGCACATCAATATACCAACATTAGAGATGATTGGTACAGAATTCAGGCTCTTTCAGACCTAGATTTTTTGTTGTATGCCGTAAAGAGAAAATGATGTGTCTCTGCGAGTCATCTAAGAGTCTTCAGTGAAATCATACAAACTGTAAATAACTATTTTAATTAAAACCTATCATATTATCAATTTATGTAGATATTAGTACTTGTAAATATCAATTTAATGTAGAATGATATTGATAATGACGATGGAAAACATGTTTGCTCCAGAACTCAAACCTAAAAGAACTGTATCCCATATAGCTTTTATATAGACGGATGTTTAAATATATGCATCTATTTGTTAGCAAAGGCTATAGGAAACTCTAGTTTGTCTTTGTTTAGAAATGTGGACGTTGTGCTTGTTCCAGTTGGAACAGTGTAGATTGACCCTGAGGTTCTGGTGCCTATCCACTTTTGGCCACCTGTCAGTATACATTGGTTATTGCCTGGACACCCTTATAAAAATTTTCTGGCTATGCTTTTGGTTGCTGCCAACCTTTGTGAAGCAGGAAAAAGACTAATACAAAATGAATCCAGTAGAACTTTTTATTGCCTACCTGGAATGGGTGACAATAGTTGAATAAACTTTTAGCTCTCAAAATGGTATCAGTGCCCTATTTGTCGGTATTCGCCGACACCGATACGGCCATTTTAGTGATGGATTGGAGCCCCGCTCGATAAGGGTATTGGTATCGGTGCACGCTACTTTTATTATTACGTTTTAAGTTTTTTATTTGAATTACTACTGTGAGATGATCATTGTAAACTTTCAAGCACAGTTATATAAATTTGGCAGCTCTACTTATAAGATACAAACAAATGTAAAAAACTGCTCTGATTGGAAGCAATATAAATGTTTGGAGAAGGTCCACATCTTGATCTAGAAATGATCAAGAATCTGTGGAAGGAGCTAAAGGTTAGGGTGATTGCAAGGAGGCCTTCCAGCCACGAGACCTGGATCTCCTTAAGATGTAAAAGGCAGTTAATTCAAACAAAGAGATAATATCCAATATATATGTGGGTTGCTCAGTGGCGCAGTGAGTAGCACTGCTGCCTTGCAGCAAGAAGGTTCTGGGGACTTTCTGCATGGAGTTTGCATGTTCTCTCTATCTATCTTTTCTCTCCGGGTACTCCGGCTTCCTCCCACAGTCCAAAAACATGACGCTCAGCTTAATTGGGTTCTTTAAATTCTCCTTAGGTGTGAGTGAATGGTTGTTTGTCCTGTTTGTCTCTGTGTTGCCCTGCGATGGACTGGCAACCTGTCCAGGGTGGACCCCGCCTCTCGCCCATTGACTGCTGGAGATAGGCAGTAGCACCCCTCGCGACCCCAATTGGGACAAGCGTGTCAGATAATGGATGGATGGATGAAATTATGTAACATTTTCACTACATGCTAAATCACATTCATAAATATGAATATAAAAGTATTATTTATAATTGAATTTTTATACGTTTGGCCCTAAATACATTGAAGATTCATGTTATTGCTGTTATAAGCCCTAGCCTCTTTTACTAGATCCAAAGAGATGCAGCCAGGTAAATAAATAAAATAGCAGAAGAGCAGCAATGCTTATGCAATATTTGGTAGTTTTGTGCTCAAGAGATTTTTTTTTATTTGAAAAGATAATGATAAACAGCAAAAAATGAAGATGAATCTTCTCTGCTGCTTAATTAGTGAACCTCAAGTGAGCGTGGCTGAGGCTTTGGACTATAACATCAAGTCCAATAGGTTCCTACATCTGGGTTATCATTCATAATACATAGTATAGACTTGAAAGAGAGAATGCAGATAATGAGAGGTATTTTTTTTTTATCCATTGTTGATTGCACAGTAATGGCTGCTTACATACTTCTACCAAAGAATTACGGTAAGAAATGAGGAAAGGAAGAAGAAGTGGAACAGCAGTACAGCAGTGGAAATCTGCACACTGCATGAAGATGAATTAAAAACATGACCTCAGTTTTTCAAATGTGGAATGGGATTGCCAGGAAGCTAGTTTCAATTAAGGGAATAGAGGAGGGAATAAACCCTGATGCTTTAAATAAGTTTTATTGCCGTTTTGAAAAGTTTAACTTTCATAGTGAGCTCCTCCCTCAGAAACAGTACTATATCCCCTGACTCCACTTTTGGTATTATTTTTGAAGCAGTTGGAGTCTGATGAACCCTGTTAACATTAGAAAGCCTTCCAGGCCAGATCAGATTTGTTGCAACACTTTAAGATACTCTGCTGACCAATTAAATCCAGTTCTTCATTTTGGATTTCAAATGGCTCCTAATTTAAATCATGCTCCCACTGGTTAGAAGATTGGAATGCCAAAGCAACTAAATGACTTTAGACCTGTTGAACTAACATCTCCTTGTATGAACATTTTTAAAACCATCATTGTTGAGTATTTGGAAGTGAAAATTGATCCAATACAATTTGCTAACCAAGCTGTGAAAAGAGTTGAAGATGCTAAGTTTTTTTTTTTAATAGTAGACTCTCTTTAAGCATTTGAAAAGACCTAAAGTTCATCCTAGACTTTTAATTGCTGATTTTTCATTCAGGTTTATTACAATGGAACCACATCTTTTGATTCAGAAGCTTTTAAATTAATTCAATCTGCCTCCCCAGTTAGTCTCACGGGTTTTAGATTTTTTTGTCAATAACTACCCGTCAGATTGTGTCTGTAACTTGTTCACCTCAGGGTTGTGTTTTATCTCTTCTTCTTTATATGAAAATACCAATAAATGTAAAAGCACACTTAAACACGGCTAACTTGTTACGTTTTCAGATGATAAAGGACGATTTTTTCTCAATGGCTCAGACTCAGAACATGGGACAGAACTCTCTGACTTTATTTCTCGATTTGACAAAAATTTCTTGGAGTTATATGTAAAAAAAAAAAACCGAAAGAACTAATTTTTTATTTTAGACATAAAAAGGATTTGCCCACCGACAACTTTATTTAAAGTGAAGGCATTTAGCTGATCTTCTTTTATGAATGTTAATACTGCAGCTGCTATGAAATAAGCTAAACAGAGGATGTACCTTTGGGGAAAACTAAAGACATTCTCAGTTAGTCCAGTTATTATGGGAAGGTTCTATCAGGCTTTCATCGAGAACTTTCTGTTCTTGACTATTTTTTGTAATGAACAAATAGCAAAAAAGGATAAAGTGAACCTCTCTTTATCAGAACATGTTCTTTAAAATGCTGCTTTGTAATGCATCACTCTAAAACAAACCGGTATGCAAAATCTTTTATACCAGCAGCCATTTTTTATTATTATTATATGTTTATTTTTTGGCAGATTGATAAAGTGCTTTAAATCTAAATCTAAATTCTGTCTTCTTGTTTTATAACCTTCACAGAAAAGTATTATAATGTACCATTCCTGAAAATCTGTTTTGAACATCAGCCTATGACTCCCCATAAGGAGACATGTAGGTCGATAGAAATGTTCTCACTTGTCTCAGTTGCCTCCAGCTTTTACAGTGTTTTAGAAAACAAGGCTGAATAAGTAGCAGTGGGCTGGAAATAAAATAGTGGCTGAACCTCGATGATAGATGTCTGACCTCAGACAAATGGTAAACAATAGAATATATTTAACCCACTTAACATAGTGAAGGGGAGTTAGATGCCATACAGACAAAAGCATCTCAGGCAATGATGATGTACAGGCAATAGGTAATATTAGACAACACTAAGTAACTTTTCAGCCTTCATAAAATATTTTCATAACTTTTGCGATTATATGTCGACTTACAACTATTTGAATGACAAATCTTTCATGACCAGAGGGGGTTGGTATCACTTTCACAGACACTGAGCAACTTTGTGTCGCCTGCATCACAAAACAACTACAAATGTTTAGACTGCTTCATGGCGTACGTCAATTACCCCTTTCCCCTTTCGTTATAAAGATGGAAGTTGATGCAACCAAGTTTCCCTTAGAGTCCGTATATCTGTGCATGGTTGATATTCAGGAAATCTTGCTTCTTACTATTGGGATCTCTATGTGTGTTTACTGTGAAATTATGAAACATGGCATTATATGTATCTGTTTCAAGGCTCTATACTTGTCAGCACATCAGTCGCTAATGACAGCAAAACCAAAGTTCAATGTTTTGTATTTTTAACATCGTCATGTGACATTGTTTCACTACAGTTAGATTTATTACCTCAATACTATTTATCTTTCACAGCCACTGGGAACAAAAATGTGGTTGAATCTGCAGAGGACTGAGAAATCTGGATTTTATCACACTATGTACTGCTCCTTATGGGAAATGGGGCCTTCCTTCAGGCTAAACAATACAGACTTTGTCCACTAGGGGGAGCCAGAATTGATCACAACGGAAAGTTCTTTAGTACACTTTTAAGAGATTATATAAAATTTATTAAATGTGTTTTATATGTATAAGTAGTGAGAATAAAGTTTTAACAACCTCTTATCCCATGCTGATTGTGTTCACGAGACTCTACTAATAGGACCACAAGTGTTGTGAACTTTTGCTCCATGCACCAGCACATTGAGCAACATGATACTGTTTCTAAACTGGCAGCAGAATTGAAAACTAGTGTAATTCTTTAACTTAAATAACAGCTTTTTTTTTTTTTTTGGTCATCAACTACTTTAGTCAAACCATTAGTTTTCATGTTTGTACATTCTTGTTTGGCTTCAGTTTCTTTTTACTTAAAGGGAGAGTAGACAATGTTTGTTTCCTTTTGCTGCACATGCTCACTTAAAGTGTTTATGTATCCGGTGAGCTTTATTTCCAACAATTCATTTCAGCTTTCACTGCATACTTTTTTAAAAAAATGGCTGCGAGTTGCAAGAAGCAAATGGTCTCACACGTTTATGAGAAGAAGCTGCAGGCCTCAGAAGAAACAAATAAGTTCTGAGTAGATTTTGGGAAGAGGTAACCTTGCTCCATTTTAAATTCAATATCATATTTATGGATCTTTTAGAAGTCCATGTTAAGTGTGGGACACCCCATGCCACCAAACAGCTAAGGGCCTACCTGTGGGACTATATATAGAACCACAACTTATTAGAAGATTGTAGACACCTGTGATACTAATTAGTGGACACTTGATGATTTAACATGTCCCTTTGGTCACATTATTTTAGAGATAACATCCCTTTCATCCAGATCGGTTTCATTAGTATTTTTTAATTCACTCTGTCCAAGCATGGTTAAAAACCAATGTCTGGCTTTTATTGATCATTTGTATTTATTGTGACTTTTGTCAGATTCAAGTTATTTTGAGACTATTGTGGGTTGTTCTTTTTTTTTTCATTAAATGAGAGATGCGAACAATTTTGTCCATGTGTGTAAATGTACAAATTCTTGTGGATATATTCCAAGCAAACAAAGTTAGGGACCAAATGGTAAACTTGCTTTAAACATTTTAAATAAAGCATTTAATAGCATTTTACCAGAAGTATTTGATCTTACAATACTACTATTAACAACGGCCTAGTTTCTTCCTCATTCAAACATTTTTTGCATAAATCTGGGATATCAAATTAACATTTCCAGCTGTGACAGATGTTCTAATTAACTATTTGTACAGAGTAATTTCAAATCTTGTGTTAATACTTTGTTTGCTCTTTCAGAAAACATTTTTTTATGTTCTGTTTTATCAATGTCTTCTTGTAAATCAATTCCCAAAATATTTTTTTCTAATTTTGAGGTAGGTGGTTCACATATAGCTTGTTTGTGTCTGAAAGACATAAAAGTTTTAAGTCGTAAATATATGAAAACATGCATTTTTGGAAAATTATATTACAGAGACCTATTTCTATTTCTAAGAAATTGTATTTCTTGCGTTATTGTATATTACAAATGTTAGATAGCCTAAAAAAAAAAGGAAAATTAACCGAATGTGATGAAATTAAAACCACACAAATACTCTGAACTGTTTCCGCTGAAGCTGAAAGAAAAGACAAGACACCTTGACTTTTACTTTCCCAAACTGTTGTGTTAATATCCCCTGCTACTTTAATGGCATTATCTACAGGACGTGTAAAAATATACACACTTTAAATTTTGGAAGCGTTAAAAACCTACTTGCAAAAATGTATTTTTATCCTCAGTTCTGATCAAACTAAAGGACACCAGAGCAGTTTTAGCAAAGAATCTCTCATGAAAATTTCAACCTGGTTTTCCAAAATGAGATTAGTCTGATCGCTTTTTTAGGTAAGATACTGACTGCTCATAGCAACACAACACAACCCCGTTGAAAACAAAAACTGCAATTTAAAGACAAAGTGTACATTAAAACACATAGAACACAGCCTGGGTCCCAGCTGCCACAATACACACCCCCACACACAGGGGAACACGCAGTAAAAAGTGCTTATGCAGCCTGTCAGCACAGCACAAAAACACCACCTCTAACAAATACCGTGTTGTGATGGGCCATGCTGCTCCATGATTCATCACCAGGGGAATCAGCTGTGCATCCAGGCGGCCATAAACTTCCATGCATGTGTGTGTGTGAGAGAGAGAGGCAGCTGCCATTTGGGAGACTGATGGCAGGGGCAGGAGGGAGACAATGAGTTGTCATGCATTATTTTTTTTTTTCCTCAGCTCTGAGTTTTCCATCGTTCCCCTCCTTCACAAAATCTCCTTTGCTGAAGCTGGAGTTAAACTTCCACTCCTCCACCACGTTTGCTTTAAGATCATCCTGTCTCCTCTTCCCATCGCTCTCCCCGACATTCATCCATCTTAGTTTTACCATCAGAGTTTATCAGATTCCCCTCCAAACCTCTCTCTCTTTGCTAAAGGGAAAAAAAACCTTTATCTTGACTTTGAATGAGAACTTTACCCACAAAATACATTCATCTCCTCATTCAGCTAGAATCAATCTAATACTTGGATTCCCTTGCTTTAAAAAATAAGATTAAGTTCAGCTGAGCAGCAAACCAGAAACACAGACTTGAGAGGAATTAATGTTTTGATAAAAGTTCCTTTTTTTTGCCAACCATTAAAAAAGCCCCATTCTTTAACCAGATAGCGTGGCAACACGAAAACAACCGAAGCCTAAATTCATTATACTCATACTCTGTTGACAGGGTGAGTTAAAGTTGGATGACTCACAAGCACTTGTGTGCTTCCCGCTGAAACAAAGCCTGTAATTTGGTCTCAGCTGGTAAAAAGAGCATAAAGTAAGACAATGCGATGTCTTCTCTTGCTGCACACTTGGTTCGCCAGCAGCCTGGAGTGAAATATGGTTGCTGCACGCAAACGAGATGCACAATGTGATGAAGACAAAATGTGGAGGCAGTGAGCCTAGAAGTCATACAGAGATAATCTAGGCTGTTCCAATAAATGTTTCTACAATTTCACCGATGGACCAAAGGTTTAAGTGAAACAGAAATGATAATGAGCCCACTGGGGGTATGAAGATGACTCCTCTGCTCTGTTATTTCTGCTTCTTAATCGACAAAAAAAATGTTATAAGCTTCACTTGGAAACAGCATAAATCAGGAGATAAAAAAAAAATGCAAACAAATAAAAATGGGCATCTTGAAGATGAACAAACTACAGAAGTCTGCTCTCTAGTTTTAAGGGTCAAACAGGTTTGAGATTAATCGTAAAGGAACAAAAGGGAATTAACGTGAATCCTGTTATCTAAACACAGCTATAGTTGAATGATGGCAAATACGTGGATGTTAGTTGTGCAATGAAGGCCTATTTGTATTTGTGGGACTTCTAACAGATTATTTAATGTAAATCTGCTGACTTCTTAGTATTACACTAGTATTCGTTTCAAAAATATAATTTAATTATAAAAGCAGCCAAATATTTAAGAGCAAGTAAACTGACAGAACTGAGTGGCTTAAAAGAAGCAGTCACCCCTCATTCATTCTTTATAATCTCAAACATTAATAAGAGTTGATATGGATCATCACAGATTCTCTGTTGGATTTAAGTCTAGGGTTAAAAAAAAGACATTCTAACAAACTGATGTTTAACTCTGAATGTCTGTTTATCGTTTGCAGAGATGAGCTCCAGTCTGAGGTGCCTCTGGTCAATCTTACAACATAAATCAATCTGCTGATTTTCCTTATACCTGCATGCTTTGAACAAATCAATCACCATGGAATGAAAGGTGCAGATTGAGGCTCTGCAAGGTCGATATACAGTAACATATATTAGGTAAATGCTGGTAAATTCCTAGAGTATTAAAGAAATCCATGGCTGGCGACGTCCGGATCTCTTCTATTTTCAGGCAGATCGAGTTTTGAAGTCGCCACCCAAAGGGGATGTTCACAGATCTGTTCTGTCTCTGCAAACTTCTAACCATTAAGTGCCTCAAATATGCACCTTACAGAGTCGCTGTCTGTGTGTTTCTGCCTTTAAACCCCCAGGCAGCTGTCTGCACAGACCATCTGTAATTGCTATATTAGAAACTCGAGCCCCAATGTCAGTTTACATTTGCACAAATCAGCAGACACAAAATGTTCATATTTGTCTGGGGTTCCTTTGGTCCTCTCACAAAATGCATAGAAATGGATTCATGTTTCACCAAAACAATGGTGTCGTCAGGGTCTGATGCTACTTTTCCTTCATATAAAGTGTTGTAAGTATAGAACAGAAAAACTAACTTTAGTCTCCTCAGACCGAAACAGCTGCTTCACCCGCATGGCTTGTCACAAACATCAAACACGGCTTCTTATAGTCTTCTTTCAACACTGGCTTTTCTTCTCGCCACTCTTCTATAAAGGGCTGATTTGTGGAGTGCATGACTAGTAATTCCCCCGTCAACACACTCCTGCTGTTACACTGGGTATTATTTAGGGTTATCAGATTAAAAGAGGACTGAAACTAAATACCACACAGATCATTTGAATAAAAAATATAGAAAAAATAACAGGCTAAATTTCCCTCCACTCCACAAATATGTGAAAAAATTTCTTAATCTATTACAACTAAAATAGAATATGTAATAAAAACTGCAAAATCATTTATACCGCGGGGAGATTTAGATGTATTACAGTTTATTTTATAATTATAATTTATAATTAGGGTAATGGCAACCTCAAAATCTTGGAGCTCAGCTTGAAAAATAAAAGGGCAAGCTGAAAACTGCATATTTCCACTGTTCAATGGCCGTATGCAATTTTAAATATTAAAAGTGTAAGGACTGTAAATCAATGGAAAGAGAAACTAGTGAACGTTTATACGATGGAGAAAATAACAGCAATATTAAACTTGTCCACTGGTCTATTTGAGAAAAGATGGAACCCTTTGAAGACATATTTCCAGTTAATATGGTAGTAAGATAAATGTAAACATACAGGTACATATTTTATAGGCATGTTCGACATATATCTCTGTTATGATAAAAATAAAAGTCACTCGAGAAAGATCTTTCCTTTGTCTCGTCCTCCAAGTAAAAAATAAATAAATAAATAAATAAATAAATAAATAAATAAATAAATAAATAAATAAAATAAAATAAATATATATAATAATGATAAAGAAGAAAAAGAAAAAGAAAAAAAAAACATGGATCTTCAGCTCGCCGACCTGTTTGGTTGTTGTTACCCAATTTTTTGTATGGTTGTATTGAAATTGTTGATTTTGAATATTGATCTGATAAAATAAAGTCTTTGTTAAAAAAAAAAATAAAAGTGTAAGGAGCTATAAACTACTATAGGCTATTTTTTGTAAATCATAGAAACTATTATATATTGTAATATAATAATTGAATAACTGAACTTTATTGATTTGTCATTGGAGAAATTTACCTCTGCATTTAACCCATCCCCTTGGGGAGCAGCGGGCTGCATCGTGGGGCGCCCAGGAAGCAGTGTGGGGTTAAGGGTCTTTGCTCAGAGACCCAGAGTGGCAGCCTGTGGGAGTGGGGCTCGAACTCAAAACCTCTGGATTCCAGGCTCTATGCCCTAACCACTAGGCCGCTACTCCCCTTATTGGACTATACATTCTTTCATTTGCATTCCTTAAAACAAAATGTCAATGTAAACAGCAAATATTTTGATTTAGATTTAATACCATGGCTGTTTTTATTTATTTATTTATTTTTTAATCATATACTATAATGTCTGTCTAATTGTTATTTGTGGGTATATATAAATTAAATGTTTGGGAACCCTGAATTTATACATGATTAAAAAAAAAATATATACTGTAAATCATAAAATGCAAAATTTATTTG
This sequence comes from Cyprinodon variegatus, assembly GCF_000732505.1. Lineage (NCBI taxonomy): Eukaryota > Metazoa > Chordata > Actinopteri > Cyprinodontiformes > Cyprinodontidae > Cyprinodon > Cyprinodon variegatus. The sequence continues at coordinate 305,289 of NW_015150900.1, read as the reverse complement.
ATAATTAAAAATAATAATAGAAAATACATAAATACATGTAATATATTAGCTAAATATTATTTAGTGATTTAAAATGATTAATTCCAAATTAAATAAAATTTATTCACTTGATATGTATCAATGAAGAAGGAGTAATTACATGTATTTTTAGGGGGGTCGCCAGTCAGTTACATTTATTTTTGAGGTCATAAGCGTGTTTATGAACCCCTGCTTTATGTAACAAAAAATTGTAAAATGTTCTCAGTACTTATCTAATTAAAAAGACTAATAATAGGAGTGTTCTGATGGAGCAGATGGGTTACCCTTTTTGCTCAGGAATATGCAAACACATGCAAAATATTAGTCAAGAATCAGCATTTATTCTGCCAGTTGTTTAGCAACAACAAGCTTGTAATGTAGTCTGTACAGCAGAAGGAGGGGGGGGAAACGACTCAGACGTTATGCATTATATAGGTGTCAGCTCACTCTCCACTGAGCTGCATGCTCACAGTAATAAACCACACCTAGTTTCAGTTCTTCACACTGCTAATAATCTAAATACATAAACAATTCAATTTATTTCTATCAGGACTTTCATTAAATTGATGCTAAAATGAGAATTGCTAAGCAGGAAACAGAATCAACATCTATATTAAACCGACTAAAAGAAGAGAACAAATAAATCTCCTTATTCGTGATGGCATAAGGGAAAGATGTTTTTCTTGTCTTTCCACTTAGAGAGAAGTATTCTGCTTCCATGATTATACTCCATATAATGCAAAGTAATCTGTTGAGCTGAGACACAAAATCCAGAAATCCAACACATGAGGGCAAAAGTGACCATTTAACTTAACATGCATGTTTTTGGACTGAGGGAAGAAGTTCGTATACCCAAAGAAAACCCATAAACTAACAGAAGAACATTGAAGCTCCACACAGAAACAAGGTGACCTTAAAAAAGGAAGCTATTTTCAACTATTGCATAACCCCATATCAACATGGGCTAAATACAGAAATAAACAATATTTCTGCATGCGTGATTTATTCAATATTATCCATTAAGGTTAGGTTGGCACTACATATTTTTGTTTACAAAATCTTTAGTTCAAGGAAATCTCTTTTAGTTTTATCTCTTTCGTAGACCTCAGCCCATGCCTTCACAGCTATCATCTCTAATCCCCTCGCCTAACTCTTCAAGTTCAACAATTAGAGCATTTATACCAGCACTTGCTTTCCATTTATCGCTGCCATAATAGCTCACCTACCAATTTCTCACATCTGGTATCTATTTAATCTCATGTTGTAGAATTGCTGGCAGGACATTACTGATCTCTATAAAAGGGACATTTAAGTGTCCTTAGGAATTGAATAGCTGTTCTATTGTGTGCAATGTCTGCATGATGTGTGTATTTTGCCTCCAAAATTGTAAATGCAAACTAGTGCCTGGTGAACACATTTATTGGACTATCATATTCAAGGCGTAATGCATTCATATTCAACAAATTGGATGGATTTCCTGTGCATTTTATGCATCTAATCATGCATTATTTTCTAAATGACACCGTAAGTGTTGGCAGCTAATGCGGAAGTACACTTTTCATGCATAACGGGATAAAAGGGCCGGGATTAGAAAAAATTTAACATGTTTAAAAAAATTAAATAAATTAATTGCATGTTTTTTTTATACACATACTAAAGTCCCAAGCAGGAAATTTTTTTAACTCCCTGTTTCCTGTACACCTGTAAATCTGAAACAGAAGCATCAATTTCACTGGGGATATTAAACACTATGGTTCAAACCAAATACTTCAAATCAGTAGCGGCATTTAAGCTACGAAGTGCGTCCTCATTTATCTTCTGTTTACAGGAAATATTTAATGCCTTGTTGCTGCATATATTTTTGTAACATATTTAGTGAAAGGAATAAAATATCAGTGGTTTCTAAAACAAAAGCTAAACTATTACATCTTTCAACCAATCCGATGATGAAATAACTTTAATAGATGGATTAAAAACAATAAATATGTGTGTTGTTGTGCTAATGTAATTATTTATTCAATAATTGAGTAGAAAACTGAGTTTTTGATTTGAACGTTTATTTTGTCGACATATGGTTTTCCATTAAAATGCGATTAATTATTTACAGAGACTGTTTCCCCAACCAACTAAGAATGATGTCTTTTAGGATGCATAAATCCTAATAATAATGCATAGGTGCATATAAATATATGTATATATAGGGTTTTAACATGTAACATCCAGGACCTGCAACATATATTCAACACCGTCGCTACGTAACTGAAAAACAGCCTCCCTTGAGAGTAAATCCTACGTCAGAGACCCCAAAATATATTGTCTGTTAATGTTTAGTTGGCTTACTTTAATAGCTCTTGTACTTAAAGGTACACTATGCAACCGGTGTTGATTTTCAAGCGAGGCTCCCCCCAGAGGGCGAAAGTAAAAGTGCACTGTCGTAAATATGCACAGCTGTTCTCCTGGTTTCTCCGTCAAGCCAGGCGCGGTTGTTTTGAGCTTAGCAGCGAATGACTAATGCTGCGTTCACACTGGACGTAGCTGGCGCGACAGAAGCAGCGAGTTTACATGCAAAGTCAATGGTTGACGCGCGTCAAGGCGCAGCAAAAGGTCCCGCGGCGCGTTTTGAGCAGCAGGCGCAGCACGTCTGAGCAGCTGAAGCAGCGCGTCGGGTGCGTTTAACGCAGGGAGAGAGACACAGCGCTGATGATCACTCCTCTTAAACAGTTTATTGACGCCTAAATTAACTTAAAATGCAGAAATCTGCCGGCAGAATATGCAGTTTGGATTATTTAGATGAAAAACACCTACCAGCTGCCGCGGTGAACCGCTGCTGATGAAGGCATCCATACTGTCAGCGCATCCCTGGTATGTGGGAGTCTGAGCGGCTCCGACAGAAAAAAATATTGAAGGCAGGATGATAATCTGAATGAACTGACTGCACTGATTACGTTTTCAGGTGTATTTTCTCACTTAAACACATATTAAAACTACTTTATTCCCACTGATCACAGCAAATATAGCTGCAAGGCAGAGAAAGGATAGTGAAGCTCCGCCCAATGCGCCTCAGACACACTTTTGCACCGCGCAGCCAGAGCAGCAAAGCTGCGCGTCAGAACTAACTGGTACAAGCAGCAAAAATGAAGCAGCAGACGCGATTTTGCTGCTTTTGCTGCGTGAACGTAGCATAACTGCACAAAGATTGCCACTGTGCTAGCAACGAGAATGCTTTTAACTGGGGGGTGTAGCAGTTCTCGCCGTAAAGCAAGACTGACTCTCGCAAGACTTCTGAGCCTGTGGGTGCGGGTCGGTGCTCCTGCAATTGCAAGTGCAGTATTTCCCACACAGACCACCAGGGCGGCCGAGAATACCTTTGTTCAACCTGAAATGACTCATTTAATCATCCAAAACGTTATGGAACACATTAATTAACTGAAAAATGTTGCATAGTGTGCCTTTAAGACAAGCTCAGATGGTGAAGGTGGTAAGCTACATTGTAGGCACAGCTGCCCTGGGTTCACTAAAAGAAGCACGGCTGTCGTACACTGGTGTCACCACCCTCTGACCACCATCAGATGGCAATGCGGATGAAGCGTCTTGCCCAAGGACACAACACTGAAAAACTTGAACCAACAACCCTCCGGTTGCTGGGCAAACTCCTTCATCCAACACCACTGTCGCCCCACATGACTCATTCAGTGATGGATCCCGCTTGCAGGAGAGTTTTTAAGAAGGGCAGTCTGCATTGATATGCAAGAAGTGCAGAATGTTGACACAAAAAATAAATGTATATATTGCACAACTTTGTTTTAAGATATTAAGCGTCTTTAAATACAACAGCATACAGATTGTGTTTTAGTGTAGTTAAAGGCTAAACAAAAAATAGCTAAAGACTAATAAAGGGCAGGTGTGTTAATATGCAAGTGAACTCAAGTGCGACTGGAAAAGATGAACATGCAGATAAAAAAAATGCACAGAGCCCAGTCGTTTAACGCCATGCAGCGCTGAGCAGAGAGGAACAAAGAGAGGAACAAAGCATGCTGGTCTGAGCAGATGCATTTTATCATAGCGCCCGTCTGCCATGTCTGAATTACACAACACTTCTAATCCAGCCTCCATTATTTGTGGATGTAAAGATCATCACAAGCTGAAGAGAGAAAATAAAAACAAATGTTCAAATGGCTCTCAGAGCTGATATGACAATCTTAGGCTGATGATTAATTAATGGAATCTGCTGCTGTTGGTTCATGCTGGAAGAAACAACATGATGTGTGAGGAGAAAGCAGAGGCTCGGATCAGAAAGACTACATGTAGAACAAAGGGGGGGTACATCTCGCGTGACGTCATTCAGCTGGAGCGTAAAAAGAACTGCTCTTTCAGGTGATGAAAACCTTACAGACTGTGTGTGTGGAGCTTCTGCAACACATGTGCCCTTTGTTAAGACGTCAGAGAATTATTTTTATGGAAGCCACAGTCCTTGGAAAAGCACAAAGCTGCTCAGCCTCCAAAACTGATCCCTTCTCCTCTGCAACACAGAAAAAGGTGCACATATGGCTGTGAGGAAACGCACTACCCAACCGCCATAATAGCAACCGAATGCCCTTACATTTAACTTCTATACGGTAATAACCTTCAAACTACCCTTTGATCGAATGTAATAATATGAGGGGAATCAATCTATACTAACACACTGAGACCCAAAGCTGTGAAACAGGATCTGATCTGCATGAGAAAAGTGATAGATGTGAAACTATTCACATTTCCGCTTCAGTTGTGGATGATAATTTTCTTAGAAAAGCCATATTTTATAGCAGGTGTGTAAATTGTGAGCATGTATGTCAGTGCAATTTGGGAATAAAAACACATGGACAGATGAAAAAGGAGTAATAGCACTGAAAATTGACTCATTGACATTCGGATTATATCCATCAAGCAACATATATTTACCACACACAGCCGTGTAATCCCCAAATGATTCATGTTTTCACAATTTATTTGGAGTCACAACTTGAGTTTCTGGAGGAAGCTAAAGATTAGGGTGATGGCAAGGAGGTGTCCCAAACTAAAGGACATGCAGCTCACAACCAACCTTAATGCTAAGTGGAAAAATGCAAAAAGCAGGTCAGAATAAATTACTCTCCAGTATCTTCTTTGCTCTGTTCACTGATCACTTTACAGCACCTCACTGCCTCAGTTATTACTGGTTGCATTGTGCAAGCTGCTGCATCTGGGTACCCATCTGCAAGATGATGGACATTAATATATATCAAATGGATTCAAAGGAAACAAAAAGGTTTTTACTGCATCTGTAAAAAGAACTAACTATATAAAAAGGTACTAATAAAAAACTGTATTTCCTACTATGTGCAAAGTGAAACTGACCAGTAACACGTTAACAAGAACACAAATCTAACAAAAAAACATAAAAAGTAAAGCCAGGGAAATAAAAAAAAATATTAGGCAGAGAAAATGTTTTAAAAGCTGAATAAGTTCATTTTTTTGTTACTTATTTAGTTTTTCAGTAGACTCTTTTCATCTCTAGTACTGACTGGTTTTATTATTCTAGAGGAAATAATAAAACCAGCGTGTGCAGTGGAGGTCATGGAAGAGCCAACACCAATTTCATCCGGAGGGTATTAATTCAGCCATGTGTAAGAGACTTGATATGATGTGAATGTCACTATGGCACAGAGCTCATACTCATAAAGATCGACACAGGCAGCAAAAAAGAAAACATATAAACAAGTCTGAGGCTGCAAACTGCAGAGCAAAGTTAGCTCAGACAGCTTGGGGGGTTCATTGTTATATTAGTGTCGATGGCGACAGCAGAACTGTTCATATTTTTACCAACTGTTGTGGCAATTTATCCTAAATGTTCTACCAATTTAATTTTCTTCTTTTGGTATGTAAAATATATTTAAGTTAATTTAGAACCCATACTTGTAATACATTTTTTATATATTTTGATTGTTTAGATTAAGTTGTTAATTGTTAGACCTCACATTAATTTGAGTAATTAAGAACACACCGGGTGCTGGTGGATTGTTTTGTTAAATGTATGGTGTGGACAGGAGGTTTTGTAATAACACAAAATTATTTTCTGCTCACTTTTTTGGACTTTTGAACATTAAATTAACATTTTTCGTTTCGTTTTTTCTTTGCTTTTACAATAAATATGTCAAGTAAGAAGAGCGTACAAAGCCAAAAACCACCTGTTACCACCCACGGGATTTGCTGGAAATGTTGGTATTTTTTGGAACAGAAAGCTGCGACAACAACCATGTACCCCAATATTACAGTTTAAAAAAAATAACAAATTAACTCTTCTTTAGTAACTTAGCATCCACCAATGTTCACTCATGATTTCTGTACTGGTTAGTCTTAGTTTAACCAACCTGAAGACCCAAGTCCCACTTTAACAAAATTATTCCTGTATTTTTTTAAATGTTAGCCCCTTTACTGCCAGCTTTTAAGATGTGAATCCTTATGAAAAGACATTCTTTAATAACAAAACAATTACATTTTTTGTTTGTCTATTTAATTCCAGTTTTTGAAATACAGTGCATGAAGAAATATCCTCTGATGCACAATAATGGTAAAAAATGAAGGGAAATGGCAATACTGAGTTTAAAAGGCATTTGAAACTTTAAAAGAAACAAAATACTGAAATATTGTACATTTCTATGCAATTTGCACAGCCTGATCAATTAAAAGAACAAACAGGATGAATGTCCAAAAGGGCTAAAAGGTATTTGCAAAGAGACACAGAAGGGAACATGCTGTACGTTTTTAATTAAAACTAGCAAGCAATGAGAACAGTTTGATACAAGTCATGAGAGGCGTCATGAGAGTTAAAGAAAGATCTACAGCAGCCAATTAAAATGGAGAATCCGGGAAACAGCTACATCTAAGGAAGATAAAAGTAACAGAAACTTTATTTCTCCTCAGAGCTGACAGACTGAAAACAGGCAGAGCAGACTGAGGGGGGAATCTAAATACAGAGGTTCACATACTGCCTGGGCTGATCTCTCTATTTAGAAGAAAATGAAGAGGAGCGGACTTTGGCAGCCAATTACTAGACACAAGCACAATAGTCGTCTTGTTAGGCAGCCGAGGCCACATGTTCCAGGCGATGCGATACTGAACGCATCATGCATGCAGACTAGAGTTAACTCAAAGTCATGCTGACAAAAGAAAGGCGATTAACTCGTTTGTCAAGGAGATTCCAGTCTTATATCAGTCTACTGTTCATCCGGACCAATAGATAAAAGGTGTAAAGGTGTGTTCGCCTCATTATAGTTGCAGCTAAATATACAGAACAAAAATAATGTTTAAAATTACAACACTTTGAAAACAACGAAGCTGGAGTAAAGATGGAGCTTTGAAGAAGAAGCAGCATCTAAAGCACAGACAGACCCTGAGTGATCTCTTTCTGCCTTGAGTGACACTCTGCCTAAAGCTGGCTGTGTTTTTCAGCTGAGTATTTATTGGAAATCCATGCGCTGGGCCAAGCTTGGGGGCAAACCCATGGATTATCTAGCAGATGTAATTATTCTTGTATCCTCAGTCAGTTCGGTGACAAGCTGTTAGAGGGATCGGACTGTAGACAGAAAAAGGCATCTTTGTTCCAACAGGTAACATAAATAGATCTCAATCCCGTGACTACACACTCAGTGTCTCCATTCTTTTCCTGTACTGAGAAAAACACAAATAATGCTACTTTACATAGCTATTTATATCACCATTCATATTAAATCACTCTAAACCCAGTTCTTATAGGTGTTTGTATATATTTATCCACCAGCACTCCCATTCCATCTGAAGATATTCATCCCCACAGCATGATTCTGCCACTACCATTTTTCACAGTCTGATCTTGAATGACAATAGCCTTTCTTCCAGGGCTGCATTAAACCCAATAAACAAGAAACTGCAATATTATTGTTACATTTATGGTGAATATTGTATATATCCTTCTTGTTTTTCCTCTTTCTTTTTCCACCATCTTACCAAGTTTTCCTTAGTTTAAGGTTCTAGATACCTTAGAGCTACATCAGGTTTGGACAATTAGAAAGTCCATTTAATAATGAAAAGCTGTTTAAATGCATAATATATATATATATATATATATATATATATATATATATATATATATATATATATATATATATATATATATATATATATCAAACTGCATCTTTTAATTAATCTAAACAGTCATTTGAAGTAGCATATTGAGATTGGCATAAGGATAATTGTGATGATTGTGATTTCAAGTATTGTTTAAACAAGTTTTAAGTTTTAGTTTTTTTTTTCTATAATGGCACACAACTAAGTATTACCATCAACCTGAAAATACACTAGATTATGTGTTTGTAAATGGACAAAAAAGTTTAATTTACTTCTGTAAATTAGAATATAATACCGCTTATTAGAAATGTTCAGAAAATTATAATCAGTGGCCAAACAATCATAAAACATGGCTCTTGGTGGAAATGATACACTGAGTCGGCTCTTGTTGTGTCCTAAGTGTTGGGTCGCTTTTTTTAACCCTTTTTAACATTTAAGGGTAAATTAAAAATGTAAAAAAAAATAGGAGAATGAGATGAATCTGTAGCGGCAGCAGCTGTAGAGATCTATGCAGAAACGTCACCAAGAAAAAACACAGGTAGGCCATTTTCAGTGTGTGAGCGGATATTTTTAGATGCACCACAGGGAGCTTAAGCAATCTTGTAACAAACGGCGAGCAAATGGGTAACCTGGTTTTCCTGCGACACAAAAAGGATCGAGAATCCCGAGAGAGCCCAAAGACTCAGGGTTCGACCGGGACTTTCTTCCTCTTTAACAGCAAAACAAGGAAAAACTAGAATTCTTCACACAGCTGCGGTTTCTCTGCGTTCCTTATGCAATTTAGACGTGCTCTGTATCACAAACCTATTGGTCATACTGTATATGAGACAATAAACTGGTTGAAAAAAGGAGTGGATTAGGTGTAGAGAGTTACAGCGCCATTACATCACATTTTTTCACACAGTTTCCCCAGCAACCAGGTGTCCTCCATAAGCAACCACCACCCTGTTATGTCATCCTCCTGCTATCAAGCAGCGCTCAAGGTTTCATTACAAACAAAGGGTTGCGTTTCGGTTCTGCTCCTGCAGAAGGACTTCGGTGCAGACAGTGGGGTTTCTGCTGAACAATGGAAAACAGCCGGGACGGTTCAGTGGGAGGTGTGAGTTTGTTCCCTTTGGGAGTTTGGAAAGCCTTTTTTTTATTTCTTTTCTACAAAGTGACTCATCTAAAATTAAAATCTTGATTTCCAAGAGTGCACTAATGCAGGTGACCCATCTTCTTTCTCTTTTTTTGTTTTTCTTTTCTTTTGAAGTAAGATAAATGAGAAATCGCTGCATGTGAACACAAAGGGTTTGCTGATGTCATAGAAAATAAAGATGAGAAAAGACAGATAACTCAAGACTAACAAAGGCATAAAAATAAGAGGCAGAGAATTAATCTAAAAACGGAATCAGGTTTTTTTAAACCAACCAGCTCCTGTCATTTATTTTATTAAGCCCTCTTTGTATTGCTGAGTGTGATGCTGAATATTAAACATGCTGTGATTTATTACTGAAGCAATGCCTGGAACAGTTTTACACATTGGCCTTAGAATAAATATTCCACAACTGAAACCGATCTTTTACAAAAATAGGCAGTGTAAAATAAAATATAAATCTGTTTAATGTTCTTTATGATTTTTGTATTAGATCCTAATTCTTTCTAGAACTATTTGTTCCATTTTGTAGAATGGGCAGTTTACGGTTACAGACAACTGACCATCATGGTTTTCACTTCCAATAACCACACGGCAGTTCTGCTAAAGCTGTAAAAATAACTTTTAAGTAAGTTATCTTTATATTACGCTGAAAGATTGGGAGAAAATTCAACCTCTTCCTTTGATCTCTTCTGCTCACTGCTGGCTTTCTGTAACATTTAGGTCTGAAGACCTGGACGCCATGGAAACAGGATGTTTTATTTCTATCTTTTTCTAAATATTGTTGAAAGGAGATATGCTTTATTGATGACATTTTTTTATGCAAATTGACCCAATTACCACTAAGGGTTATTTCCACCGCTGCCAGATGGAGAAAACAGAATAGAGATGAGGCATAATCATTAGATGCCTTATAAGAGGATAAACCTGCAGGTGTAGATCAGTACTCATGCCCTTCATGTAGTCATGCCTGTGAGCAATGAAACTCACCCACACATACACAATATATATCATAAAACCCCCTCAGAATGACGTTTTGCCCGACGTCACTTAAGCACAAACAAGATATATGCCGTCTTTTCATATGAAGTCAGAAATCTGCCAAAAGTACACAGATGTAATAAATGCTGCTTTATTTAAAACACATGCATGTAAACTACTATCCATGTGTATTTTGAAGGCTTGCAGATTCTAGATGCAGATATATTTAATAAATAAAAAAAGATGTAGGCTTCTCTTCCTCCTGGCTTGCTTTTTATTCTCCTGTAGATTCTTTCCTACTTATGTGTTGACTACGATGACTAGATGTCCGGCTTTAGGCCAGACAGTCCGAATTTTCCTTGCACGGGCCAGCATCTGGCCAGGCGCGTATTTGTCCTCCTTTATGAGGCACGAAGCTTTAAGAGTAGGTTTATTTTCATTTTTGCTGGGCTGCAGCACAATATCGAATCATAGAATGTAAAAAAAATAAAATAATGTGTCCACTATCAGGTCTAACAGATGATTGGCTAAGAGTGGCACCGTGTCAGAGAAATATCTGCTTATCATTGGTTAAAAAAGTAAACAAGGATCAGAGTGCTGCTAAGTTATACATTGACAGAAAGTTAGCATCATGCCAAAATGCAAGACCTCGTTTAACTCTGAATGTACAAAAAAGAGTGAATTTAGGGCGAAAAGTAGTCGAGACTCGTTCCTTTGCTTCTGCACACTTTGTCGATGTGATTTTAGATGTATGCAGTGAAGGTAAACCTACAGTTGAACAGCATGCGAGTACGGATAAACATAAAAGTGACTTAAGATGCTTTCCTAACATTACTAACTGCAACTAATTTACATTTGATCACTGCTGCACTTTAAGAAATGGAAATGTCATAAGAGCTGTACAAAATAAAATTTTGTTTTGTATACGCTCTGTGTATACACAATGACAGTAAAAGTTGTCTAAGTCTAATGAGAAAAGAAAACAGTACTGTCTCAAGAGGTGGGATTTTCTGAAAAGTAACCAATCACAGACATTTATTTTCTAAATGTGGTTCCAAGTGACAAAGATTGAAATGAATGCACAGGAAAACGTCCACATAGAGTAGGAGAGAACCTACAAAGCAAGCCAGGGCTAAAAAGAAGTTGCAACTCATGCTTAAGATATAATGGGATGCTCATTGTATTAAAGGTCTAGTGGAGGATTTTTTGCAACTTTTTGAAAAGACTCACCCTCTCCACTTTAGAAAAAAAGGCACATGCACAACCCTGTACCCATTCCCTGATAGGAAACACCTATCAAACATGTGCGAGAGCGTGCACAGGCCCATTTCTCCTCATGCACACTGTGTTTAAAACTTGCTGTTAGCATCGCTCATACAAGCTTACTTTCAAAAAGATCTGCCATTTCTCCACTATTTCAGATTAACCACAGGTAAGTCAAAATGGGGACAAGCACATAGGGCGGCCTAACGTGAACATATCACCAGAATGATTGACAGTTAGGAGGAGCACTTATTTTGATGATCCAAACAGAAGTAGGACATCATCCACTATACCTTTAAATTTACACCCATGAAAGCACCACACAAATGTTGTGGTTGTCTTGTTTTTTTTTTTATTTTGCACACAATCAAAATGAGCATGCAGAGTGCTTTATGTTTGCATTTTAAATAATACTACTCGTATGAGTATTTATTACAAATGTGCACTTTTAGCAGATTTCTGGCTTCATAGTTTCAGCTGCCATTTTAAGGTGATAGAACTTTAACATCATTCACAGTAATTGGCAGAGGTTTCCAAAAGCTACCCTCCATGAAGAACAGATCCGTTTGATCTAAGGCACTATATCTAAGTGGAATAACATACTCCCATGTGCCAGACGTTCTAGTAATTATTCCTAGAAAACCACGCATAGGAGCAAGGGAGTGTTCAACACAACGTACAACAGAGCCCATGTTGAAGCTTTTGAAGACTCAAGATTCATTGCTTCTTTTCTGACCCTTCACTGCTCTTATATTGCATCTTTATTGGCATTTCATTAAATGAACATGAAACATAAAACAAGCTCCTGAATTTCACAGGCAAATCAGGAAAAGTCTAGCACCAAGCAGTGAATTTCAGAATAAAATCCAACCACCAACCAAAGTTCCCTCTAAGCGGCATACTTGTGCACTGCTTGCACATTCTCAGCGCAAGAAAATCTATGTAGCACATAAGAAAAAATCCAATATAAACTGTAAATCAATTAGACCAATAACATTTGTTCTGTACTTTACTGAAAATCAGCTGTTTTGTTGCATGATCTACTCTTCAGTCCCTGTTTAAAATATCACCATGAAACAAGTTTTATAATAAAAATTAATACATTTAAGAGTTGTGAAAATGTTTGATAAAATGTGAGTGTTCTTTAAAAAAAAAGTTCAGCAAATGTCTTTATTCAGTGCATCAAAAATCTCTAAAGGTACATAAATTAATAATCCAGCAAGAAGAAGATAATGTGACGGACCAAATTATCCATCCGTCTGATTCCAGAGCAATTAAACTCTCTGGTTTGTAACAGACCTGCCATCCAACATGCACACAGTTTAACACGCACCTATCAATACAGCATGATTGTCTTAAATGGCATATTTTGCCAACCACTGGAGAACGGAGAAGAGCAGACGTGGAAAAAAAGTAGATCAAATTTAAGTCAGATTTGTTCACATTTCAATGACATTTTGTTGTTGTTTTATTTATGGAAATTAATCATAAAATGCTTATAATCTTATGTAATTTCTGTTAGTAGAAATGCTAAACAACTACGTAGTTAAATACTTTACAGATAAAGAGTTACTGGAATTTATACTGTTTCACAGGCTTCAGCATGCATTTAATTGTGCAAAATGTGAATGTTTTAATCTGAACAAAATGTTCTGTCTAAAAGGTGTAAAGTCTCATATCTTCCAGAGCAGGACTCTCATCCTGGCCAAAGCAGGACTCTTACATATAGCATACTATACATCCCATGACAAACAAGATTTTAGTTGTTTTTTTTATTTTAACTAGGCCAAAAAAACTTACATTTTTAAAATAAAATTATTTAACTTTGTATGATCCCATGTTTAACATGAGTGGCCTCAGCGGGAACATCTGATATTGCTGAAAGTGGTCCTCCATGAACTCAGGGGGCTTGTGTGTATACCCTGCACATGAAAAATGATAGGAAACATTGCCACCAACCTATCCTGAATTAACTAGTGTAAACAAAACAGCAAACAGAAACATGAGGAAAAAGGGGGACCACTGCAGACAGGAGCGTGAAAACCTACATATGTAGACACATTACTTGCCAACCTGTAACTCCCTCCCACCTCCAAAGGATTTTTTTGTATGCATCTATAAATTTCATATATTTATGAACAAAAAAAACCATTTTATTACTCATTGTCTATACACACTCACCCTCCATTCATCTCTCACATCTGTATCTCCCTGTCCCACATTTTCCTCTGTGGTGTTAACTTACCATGTCTGCCTGTAATAATTTTCCCAAACAGACACAGTGAATAGGTGACCACCAGATATTTAAACCATCCATCCATCCACCTCCTCTCGCTTATTCCATCAGCGTCACGGTGGGGCCAGAGTGTATATCCGGCAGCCTATGGGCTAGAGGCAGGTTACACCCTTGATCCTTGTTGACAGAGTTGCAGGGCAACACCGAGACCTGCAGATTCCTGATGTGACCATGAAAATACTTTTGTTTCAGGGTAAAGCTTCTTCTGATAGATAGACCTCTTATGTGCATCATTCAAATGAGATTTAATTTCTTAATTAATCCATTTCTCAAATCGTAATGCTAATCTGACTGGCGACCTGTCAAGGCTGCTCTTAGTCTCTTACTCATTTAACCATGATGAATGGAGGCTCATGCATAGCTGATCGCCGTCACCTGCACACCAACCAAACCCTGTAGCTTCGTTGCTACCAATTAGAAATGAGGGGAAATCATATTTTTAACCAAAGTTTACAAGGAATTTGATGAAGAAAAAAAAAAAAGAAACAATATTTTTATTGTTTCTAAGAACTGATCTTAAATCTGAACAATTTAATTTATAAACGACACATAGAGCGATCCCTGCTGCTGCTGCTGAGGTCCTTTGACTTATTCAGGAGCCGAATAGAAACATCAGTTGTACGACTCCCTCCAAAGGACAGGAGAAGAGAAGTGCGTCATTCCCTGTTTTGTGTTTTTTTTCCCTCCCTGTCTCCTCTTTGCTTCACCTCTTCAACCCTTGAAAACCACTCATGAATATTTCATACGCCAGCAAGGCCTCTGCCCGCCCTCTTCATTTAATGATTCAGTCTGTATGTGTCTTACATAAACGTCTGTGTTTATGCATATGACCACGATTGTAGCGTATCGTTACACAAAACTAGATGAAAAGATGAAGAAAAAGGAGTAAAGAACATTTGCAAAGCACACAGGAGGAGAGTGAATGTAGCATAAATTATCAATCTGTGAATTATTTCTGCACAGTCTCCAGGCAGGGCATGTTGTATGTGGGTCTAATGTGCGCTTCCCACTGATAATGATACTGCAAAGCAAGATAAATGACCTCTTATTCCTATGGCTGCGAATGACTCTCAGGTGGGAACTACAGCCTCATCATCCAGCAGAGAGAACATAGTTGGCTTTTTATGTAAAATCTAAATCTGAAAAAAATCTTATTATTGAAAGAACTTAATGCATGGCTGGGTTGTTTTTTTTTAAAGCACAGAATCAGTCCAATAACAGTGCCCCGTTGCCCCTCACCAAAATCCTCCATTAATAGACATATATTTAATCTATTTCTACTTTGCGAATATCAAATACAGAAAAATGAACATTTTATTTCGCATTTATTTTCCTATTATTTTAAGAAGTCTAATAGAAGAAAGAAGAAATCGGCATCAACCTTACCGAGAGATTGTTTTTTCCTGCCCTTCAATATGAAAGGGATATACTGTAGAGAAAGTACCTCAATAAATGTGACCGCCTCTTTAGAAACAAGAGTTATAGGGTTGTACAGGTAGGTTATATTTAGAAAAAAAAAACAGGGGTGCTGAGTGCTTTCATTATTAGGTACAGACCAGAAATGTTTAAATTCACAGTTATCTCCAACCCCATTTGAAGCTCGACCTCAGTGTGCTAAATTAAAGTTTAGAATTAGACAACTGATGCAAATTACTGAATAAGTATAGTTTTAATTATTTGCCGGAAATTGAGCCTCAAAATGAATAGATATGACCCACTTCAAAGAAAGTCTCAAGGAACAATGGCTTGTTACATATAAATTTGAAAAAGCTAATTGGATTTTTACTAAATATTTAGCACCAAATGAACAAAAAAAAAAAAAAAACAGCATACTAGAGAAAGCAAAATATATCAGCTCTCAGCTATGAAGAAATACAGAAGAAACATCAAAGTGGAGATAAATGTTTTACTGTTTATTATTCAAACTAGTGTTGCACCGATACCATTTTTGGCCCTGACACTCGATACCTAGCTGTGCAGTATTGGCCGATACAAATACAAACTTAACTTAGTGTGTGTGTATATATGAAGAACTGCATACTATTTGGATGCAAAATAATTGCCATCATGGCTTTGTTGCTGGCAGGGGCGGATCTAGGTGGGGGTCATCCCTGTGGCCACCTCTACCATTTTTTTCTCTCAAGTAGAATATTCAAAACATTTTAATTTTATATATATTAACAATTACTTGAAAACAAAAACACTGTGGTTAATTATGCACATCAATATACCAACATTAGAGATGATTGGTACAGAATTCATGCTCTTTCAGAACTAGATTTTATGTTATATGCCATAAAGAGAAAATTATGTGTCTCTGCGCGTCATCTAAGAGTCTTCAGTGGAATCATAGAAACTGTAAATAACTATTTTAATTAAAACCTATTTAATTATCAATTTATGTAGATATTGGTAGTTGTAAATATCAATTTAATGTAGAATGATATTGATAATGACGATGGAAAAGATGTTTGCTCCACAACTCTAACCTCAAAGAATTTTATCCAATATAGCTTTTATATAGACGGATGTTTAAATGTATTCATTTATTTGTTAGCAAAGGCTGTAGGAAACTATAGTTTGTCTTTATTTAGAAATGTGGACGTTGTGCTTGTTCCAGTTGGATCAGTTTAGATTGACCCTGAGGTTCTGGTGCCTATCAACTTTTGACCACCCATCAGTATACTTTGGTTATTGCCTGGACACCCTTATAAAAGTTTTTTGGCTACGCCTTTTGTTGCTGCCAACCTTTGTTAATCAGGAAAAAGACTAATACAAAGTGAATCCAGTAGAACTTTTTATTGCCTACCTGGAATGGGTGACAATAGTTGAACTTTTGGCTCTCAAAATGGTATCATTACCCTATTTGTTGGTACTCGCCGACACCGATACCACCATTTTAGTGTTGTATCTTGGCCCCGCCCAATACTGGTATCGGTGCAACACTAATTCAAACACAAACTAGAACACATGCACAAGGAAAATGAAATTCAAAACTTGCTTGTTTTATCAATTACTCATAAAACCTTTCTTCATTGTGTGCAAGAGTGTTAATACAACAACATGATGCTGAATAGAAAATAATTCTAAAATGTGATTGTAAGAGGATCGATGCTTGTATTAGGAACAATTCTAACTTTATAAGAGCTTAACAGGGACAGCTTTAAGATCTACATCTATTGAATAAGCCATCAGTGAACCTCATGTCTTAATGGGATTTTTCAACCACCATGAGGAACAATTTTTACTTTTCAACTCTAATTGGACTCTTTCCCCACAGAGCTGCTCTTTGCTAATGTAGTGGCTGCAAAGCTGAAAAGTCCAAGGTCTTAGAACTGAAAGCAATCACACAACTTTTTCACATTTTACATTTTTTCTAAAGAATGTGACATGGGAAGAATGCATTTAATTTTTTTTCTATTGAATGGCTCTATTCGGATGCTTTTTAGCTATTTTTCTAACAGAATGCCAGAACTGCATGTTAAATTCCTCTGGGGGAAGAAAAAATCATGAAAACATTTGGGCTGTTTGTTTAGGTGACTCACAAACTCATTTCAAACTCAAATTTATAGTTGTGACAAGTAGTCATGTTCAGAGAAAGAAAACAAATCAGACTTGGAAAAAAAAAAAAATCTACTCCCCCGACTGACTTATGAAGTGCAAATTTTCAAACTGCTATTAAGCGGTTTTCTACCTTTCCATTCATGCAACATTTGGAAAACAAATTAAGTAGCTTCAAAATTGAACAATATTTATAGGAATGTGTAATTAGATGTGTAATCCCTCTGCCTTTGTGATCCTGTCGTTCTGAATAGCTCATGTGCATTGGGATCAATGGTGCAGAGTTCACACTGTTCTGCTTTGTCAAGGCGTTCTCCATTAGGGCAAGGTCTTGTTTTATGAAATTTATTTTGACACTGAATGATTCACTGGCAGCCTGGAAATGAAATTTAAATGTTTCTTGAGTTATACGTTTCCAAGGGGTAATCATTAGCAATGGAGAGTATGCCAAGCCTCATTTTAAACATAAGGCATTTAAAAGTTAGTCAGTCTTCATCAGAGCAGATGGAGCATCTGCATAACATCAGCAGATATTGAGTAATGTAATTATAGGTTAAGTGCTGCTGTGTTTACCCGGCAGTTGTTTTAAATCTTTTTCCAGTGTTTTTATTTCCTCCATTTTTTTTTATTATTATTATTATTA
>NW_015150900.1:272078-286654 GCF_000732505.1 Cyprinodon variegatus | reverse complement strand
AGATGCTCTGGTTCTGATGAGACAAAACTTACACGTGTCTAATGTGGGGAGAACTGACAACATCACCATTCGAACTCTGACCCCGAATTCTACATCCTCCACAACTTCTCCTTTCTGTTCCTGTCCGCTTCTACGAAGCAACAGGTACAGCGTCCGCAATTACTCCCGTCTTACTCCACTCTCAGTTCCTTGGAGCTCGAAGAGAGCATGCAGGGTTAATACATAGAAACACAATATTAGGTGATGAAAGCTTAATTTACATAGTATGACATCATCAAAACTTAGAACTGATCTACATGTGCTCTTGGGAGTTGGTGGGAAAGTAATTGGGAAAATTTTTAAGTCAGAAAAATAATTATATGTATTTTGATTGAGATTACAAATTTAAAGTTGAAGTACTTGTGGTTTGTGTCCAACAATTACATAAAATATTCTCATTTTTTGGGAGTATTTAAAAATTAAGGTTTCAATTCTAGTAACTGATGAGTTGTTACCCTATTTTACTTTGACAAACCAGACGTTGTTAAAGTTCTATTTTCATGTTCGATAGGATTGCAACTGCAACGCTTTACCTGGCCAGATTCCGGAGTAAAAACTGGACTTGCTAGTTTGACGGTGAAGGACGGGGAATAGTATGTGAACGGTGAAGTTCGGAGAAGTCACGGAGAATGCGGATTGGCTCTCGCTAACTAAAGGTATAGTGGAGGATTTTCTATTTCTAGTTGGATCCTCAAAATAAGTGGCTCTCCTAATTGTCAATGATGTGTTTATGTAAGGCCGTCCTACGCGCTCGTCCCCATTTTCCCCTACCGGTGCTGAGTCTGACAAGTGGAAAAATTGCAAATCTTCTTTTGGAAATTTCGTAAAAGTTCAAAAAATATTCACTGAACTTGGTTTCCAAGATTTGAAGACGTTTCGCCACCTCTCCAGAAGGCTTTCTCAATTCAAATGTCTAGATCCACAGTGAGTTTCAGTCTTATATAGACAAGGCCTTGACGACCCACTAATCGGTTACCATTTGCATGGTTCCAAGCAATACAAGGCGTTGTCTATATAAGATTCAAACTCACTGCGGATCTAGACATTTGAATTGAGAAAGCTTCCTGGAGAGGTGGCGAAACATCTTCAAATCTTGGAAACCAAGTCCAGTGGATATTTTTTGAACTTTTACGGATGACCTGGATGACTGATCTTCATCAACTTCTTTTGGAAAGTAAGCTTGTATGAGCGATGCAAACAGCAACTTTTAAACAGAGCGTACACAAGGAGAAATGGGCTTGTTCATGCTCTCTCGCACGCATTTAATAGGCGTTCCCTTTCAGGAGCGGGTACAGGGTCTGGATCCTCCACTATACCTTTAATTTAACTATGCAATTGCTCTTTCAGGTATGAGTGGAGTGGAGCAGAGAAGTTATAAAGGGTGTGGAATGTGGGGGCAAGAAACAAGACACTGCACTGCCAAAACAATCTAAAAATAAGTCAACATTTCTTAAAATATGTGTATTTTCCCTTAATTTGTGTTCGCAAATAAGATGATTTGCAAATGGAATGAGTATTTTTAAATCTTAAAATAACATTATTAGATTAAATGCACTTGAAATAAGACAATGAAACATTTTTTTATTATTTTAAATGTCAATTATCTTGTTCCATTGACAAATTGTCTCACCTACTTCCTCAAATCAAGAACAAATTAACTTATTTTAAGAAAAAATTTATTATTTAGATTTCTATTTTTGCAGTTTGATGCAGAAATATCATTCAAAGTCCCAAATCAAACTGGAAATCTGAGACGACACTTGAAAAATGCTGCTCACAGCTGTTCTATCTCCAACCTGACTGAGCTTGGGATAATTGTAAAGAAGAAATACTATTTTTATATATCTACTTATTTGTTAACAGAATAAGATCTGAATAACCTGATCGGATATTCACATCAGTCATTCAGTGTGTGAAGCATGTATTTGTGACAGAAGCCACATCTCTTTAGCTGCTGCACGATAATTCATTCAGCAGCAAAAAACACTTCCTCTGTTCAGTCACAGGTGCCAATGTTCCCGGTCTGATTGCGTCAGTAACCTCCCCCTTCGAAGTGCTCATGAACAGACTCTCTTTAGACAAGAGTTAGTCCAGAGCTGCCTTCGTCAAGGTCAGCTGGCACAGTTCAGCCCCACTAAACACGCTCTAATTGTCTCCACAAATGAACACTGCAAGAGCTTGTTTCTGACTGTGAATCATCTATAATGAAAGACCTCTCCTGTCTCAATTCTATAAAAATAAAACACACAAAGACACTCAATGTAGAAAGTGTTGAAGTAGACTGTGTCCTTGGACAATTCAATCCTGCTTAAAACAAAATTAAACTTAGAGGCCCTTTCCTCTTGAGGCTGAAGACCCAAACACATGCTTCGGAGCATCTTTAAAAACAAACAAAAAAAAGAAGCTCTAATCAGCAGATTCGACACTACATTATAAAACAGCTTTATGCTTCCCAGGTTTTGCTGCAATCTAGCTGAAAAGCTTGAAAAGTAAAAACAAACAAGATTAAATAGGCAGAAAAAAAGCAAAACAAACACAGGTCTTATAAGAGACTGTAGAGCAGCACATGAGCTGACTGATTAGTGATTAGGAGTGAAGGTATGAATCAGGTTTTAAATTAGGTGTTTTTGACAGGATCCCCGAGGTTTGGAAAGAGGCCGAGCGGTTTAAGTAAAGTGATGGAGCTCTGTAAAAGCTCAGGGTGAGCTGTCCTTCATGAGACCCACTGACCTCGGTTCAAGGCTGCTTCAAGACAGAAACCTTTAGCTCTTATTAAACCTCTTCGATCGCAGAGATTCATAAAGGAAAAACACTCAGTACTCAGCTCTGAATTAGTCCCCCTTTATTCTTCTTTTATCCCTGGCTTTGCAGAGCCTCTGCAGCATCATATTGCTGTTTACTCATGATCTAAGCAGCAAGACTTTTCATGCAATCTTTTAAAGTGGTCCTGATCAATGATGCTTCAGGCTCTCAGAAGGTTCAGGGCTTCGTATTTTTTTCCCTTTTAAAATAGCATTACATTTTCTTTTTTCTTTTTTATTAGCTTTTATAACAAACATTAACTCTGTGAGGGGAAAGGTTTGTCCTAATTACATTATTATCCATATCTACTCATCTGTCATACAGATGTCACACTTTTTTTTTTTTTCAGATTAAATCACATAATCACTTAATCACATACTGTATTTGAGCCATTTAGGACAACTTTCTTTAAAAATGCCACTATGTGTTCTCAGATTAAAGCTGATTCTTTCCATTTTCCATATATTGTGGATTATGTCTATCTATTCATTTTAACCGTATCCTGGTTATAGATTTTTTTAAGCCACTAGCAGAGTACTTAATAGATTTTTTTTTTGTTTTTTTGTACATTTAATTTTCCAAAGATCTCCTAGGTATACGATTTAAAAATCCTAAATATTTTTATTTCCAAAGATGGCTTCAACAATATCTCTAACCTTCATCCAAAAAGGGGATATTGTGGTACAGTTTCAAAAAATATATAGAAGACCCAATTCTGTCCCTCCACATGATCTCCAACAGCCAGTTTGATTTGAATATTTAAATGATTATTCTGGGGTGCAAAAAAACAAATCCTGTTCTTCCAGCTAAATTCCTTCCAGCAGGGAGAGTACGTTGTTAAACATTGTTGTCCATATCCTGCTCCATTCTTCCACCGCTATTTTAGTCCTAGATTCTGCTTCCCATCTTGTCTTTATTTTCAAACTTGGGTTATCCTTCAATGTCTGGTAAGTATTATATAATTTGGAGTAGGCTTGTCCCGATCCGATCCACGTATCGGATCGGGACGCCGATATTGGCAAAAAAATGCGTATCGGCAAAGCATGTAAAATGCCGATCCAGACTGCCGATCCAGTTTTTTTTTTTAAATCTGGTCCGTATTTTCCNACATGATCTCCAACAGCCAGTTTGATTTGAATATTTAAATGATTATTCTGGGGTGCAAAAAAAACAAAAAACAAATCCTGTTCTTCCAGCTAAATTCCTTCCAGCAGGGAGAGTACGTTGTTAAACATTGTTGTCCATATCCTGCTCCATTCTTCCACCGGTATTTTAGTCCTAGATTTTGCTTCCCATCTTGTCTTTATTTTCAAACTTGGGTTTTCCTTCAATGTCTGGTAAGTATTATATAATTTGGAGACTGCTTTCAAAACATATTCCCGTTTTTATGCTTTCTTAAAGATATATAAGATGTTATCATCTTTCAGTATTTATTTATTTTTTGCAGTGGGCTGCAACTAATGATTATTTTGCAAATGTATTAATTTGTCGATTATTTTTGCGATTAACAATCGGATAGCCAAAGATTCTTCAAAGAAGACTATAAGGAAAGAAACCAGGTAAATTCAAACTTTTCCACTTGAGGATTTCTGGATAGAGCATATTGACAGATGAAAAAAATGTTTAATCTTGAATGCAAAATATTTATACTTTTTTTTTTTACAATCATGGTATATTACTGCTCTAAGTGGGTTGCTCTGTCAGCTAAAAGCATGTTTTAACTGATGACTGGCTGGATTACTCAATTCATTCACCGCCTAACTCTGTCCGGTTTCACATTACCGTTCGTCTGATCCAACTGTTTCAGCCTCAGTTTAACATCCTCTTCACCAACATTCCTTGTTAATATTTTCATTTTTTAGAATTTGGGGGGAAAAAATTGAAGAAAATTCCCATCCTTGCATCAGAGCACTACCTGCTTGATCTGTGAACGGATTTCCATTCTTGCAACAAAACTAGTAGCAGTAGTGGAGATGCAATCCACTTCTTAAATCTATCGTTGTGCTTCTCTAATTTATCCCAAAGTGCTGCAATCTCACTTTTTCTCTCACGTCCAACTTCATATTTAGCATGCCTTCCCTGGAAATGCCTTTCCAAATTAATCTTTTTATTACTTGACAACTTCTCATTACAAAGCAAAAATACAGACAATCCTTTCGCATTGATAATGAAAGCAAATTATTTGATCCATTCTTCTTTAAATCATCTGTTCTCAGCAGCTAGCATCCTTTTTTCCCTTTGGGATCCTTGGCCCATGACACACCCACCACTTTGTTTGCTTCACACAGAGCTGCGCTGAAAGGTGTGTTGCAGACAATGACCAATGATCTCTACGGCTATGATACAAATTTTCGTTCAAAGAAATGTTTATATTTATTTTTTAAATTTATTTATAATACACATTTTTACAGCATTGGAAAACCAAATGAATGTTTGTTTAACCTCCTGCGCACCATTTTAAAATGAACAAACAAAAATAGACAATTTTCATAAATTTTGGAAAAAGCTCCAGGGAGCCGCAAGGGGGGCGCTGAAGAGCCGCATGAGGGTCTGGAGCCGCAGGTTGCCGACTCCTGCTCTATAGGCTCTATGAACAAAGCAAACAGCAAGGGACTCAGCAGACAGCAATGCCTTATAGACCTTTCTAACAGAAAAGAGTCTGTCAATTCACCATTAATATTTAGTCTGGCTGGTGGTTTATTGTAAATCAAATCATTTTAATCCCATCCTGGCTAAAACCAAAACTTTGCACTGTCTGAAATAAAAGTGTTCATGTTGCTGATTCAAAATCTATTATCAGCAAAGCCTGCGTTTTGGTTTATATTTCTAATGATATGTTAAGGTCTCTTTATATTGTCATGTGTCTGACGAGACTGTATAAAGTCTATTCAATCCATATTACTAATTGGTGCTAAAGTTTTTCTAGTCTCCAACGATTATTGAGGTAAATTGTTTGTAATCTAGGTTCAAGATATTAATTAATCTAGGTTCAAGATATTAATAACCACACCATATTAATGCTGGTGTGGTTTCCCTCTTTGATAAGACCCAATTAAATTTTCACATTAATAAGGGTGATAACTCCTCTTTTAAATTTTTATACCTTCCTGCTGTAAAACCGCCCGGATCAGGAGATTTATTTGCTTTGAGTCAGGCTATATAGTAGCATATATATATATATATCCTCCTATGTTATGTCCGACGTTATTAATCTACTTTGATCTTCTGTCATCTTTGGTAGAGATAATGACTTTAGCATCAATTCCATATCCTGGTCAAAGTCTATTAGAGGTTGGAAATTTGCAGTTTTTTCAATACTTTACAAAACATTCTTTAATTTCCTTAATCCTGTATGTTGGTTCTTCTGTCATTACAATTTTTATTGCGATTATTGTAGAATTAGTATGTTTACTGCACAGCCTATAAGCTGATAATTTAGAATATTTACTACTCCCTTGGTATTATTACCTAAATTTTTTAAAGTTTCAAGTGACGGATTTGGATTTCTGATTTGGTAACAGACAGCTTAATTAATGATAATTTACGTAATTAATGAATCACAGATTTAGATATAAACAGACTGATACATTTTTCAGAAACATTGGCTTATAGTCAATAGAAAAATCCCCTATAGTATTTATTGGCAATAAAATAGCACAAAAAATGTCATTTACTATTAGTTTCTACTCCCTTCTAGTAGATACTGACACGGTGAAAAGGTTTCACGCATAACAGATGTTGAGCTTTGCAAAGAAATTTTCCATTTTTTTTTTATTTTCTGAAGGAAATAAAAATCAATTTGTTGCAAACAGGTTGGTGAGTTCAAAAAATCTCTTCATTTCTGCACAAATTGATCCAACAATCCTAATTTTCGCAGGTCCCTCAAAACATTAGGCACCTGGAGAGAAGAGTTTTGAATGGCTACTCAAAGTTGAATGCTTACTTAGCCCAGAAAACTCAATTTATTGACCGCATATGTCCCACTTATAGTTATTTCTAACACGGTTAAGCTTGCCAATTTGATCAATCACCTTTCAACCCCATAAAGGCCTGATAGAGATGCAAAAAATCCCCTTAGAAACACCATTAATGCTTATATGTTTTAATTTCTGAGCATCTCCAATTTAAGTACAAATCAGCACCTTCTCTTTTCAAATATTATCCGTAGACCAATTGTCTCAAAAAAATGTTGATTAGCAATGGTTACCTCCAAACAGAAGCAAAAGTTATCAAAAGCAGTTTTTTAAGAATATTAAAAAGCTGAGAGATTCAGTTTATAAGAAGTTTTCAGGATGTCCTGTAAACTCTGGCAGATAGAACTGCAGAATCCTGGTGCCTCCAGTGCAGAGCTTAAACAACACTGGCAGCAAGAGGAAGTGAGTGCATCTAAAGGAAGAGGAAGAAATGTTTGTGTATTTATTTCTTGCTTCGACTGAATAACCTCAAGAAAAAACTCAATAGCTACCCAAAGCAGATTTTATAAGGATAAAATATATATACAGAAAATAAAACCTTAAACAAAAGGAGGCAATAAAAGACACAAAGGAACTTTTCTTTTTTAAGAAGCCCCTCTAATAATACCTCTATATAATGAAGATAATATTTCCTCTTGAAATGTAATTTTTTTTTCCTTAGCAAAGTAATAAAACCCCAAAAAAAGCTATGAAGTATAACATTTCTGTCACTGTTAAAACTTATGATAAAAACACTGAGATGCTTTTCTCTCACTTTAAAAACATGAACAAGCTGTTCAGCACAGGTACAAAAACAAACAGGCGCTTTCCATTGTTGGTGAAAAGGGCAAGGTGTGATTTCTGTTTACTCCATTGAAAAAGCAACAAAAAACAGAGCTTAACCTTTAAATAATCTTGTACTCAGATAGGAAACGAAGTGTAGCTTTGTAACTATTCTCAGGCTCATTACTCAGATTGGTCCATCATGTTTGGATTAATACAACAGGGCAGAAGCTTGAATTAAATAGAGGTTAATTCTATCTAAGACTGATTATCAAGTTAAACTTTGGCTTATTTTTACCTACACCATTGCTTTTTAGCCATTTGCATTCATATCTTTAAACCTATTTATAAAAAGAAAACCTCAGGTGGGTTCAGTCTCCAGGGTGTCTTTTTATTGTCAGTAGCAACGGTCTTCTGCAGCTTAAGAAAGAATGCTATTCTCTTCAGAAGTTGCCAAATTAGAAAATGTGAGCTCCAAGTTTGCATCTGTGAAGGCCTCAGAGCTTTGTAGAGCACATTAGTGCTCACACACAGTAATTAAGACATATAAACATAGCAGTGAGGTGAAAAGGAAGGTGGGTAATAAAACTACATCCTAAGTAGGGCTGCAACTACTGATTATTTTGCAAATAGATTAATATTTTAATTAATTATTAGATTAACTGATTAGTAATCGGATAGTCAAAGGCCCCTTAAAGAAGATTTTCTTTACTAAATTAAACCCGGTGAAACTAAAACTCTTGTGGCACAGTTGGTAGCACTGTCGCCTCCCTGAGCATGCATGGGTTCTCTCCAGGTACTCCAGTTTCCTCCCACAATCCAAAACATGTCTGTTTGTCCAGTTTGTCTCTGTGTTGCACTGCAATGGACTGGTGACCTGTCCAGGGTGGACCCCGCCTCTCGCCTGTAGACAGCTGGAGACCCCTCGTGGCCCTGCTTGGGATAAACGTGATGGAATTGGATGGGAGAAACTTCTGGATAAAGCATATTAACAAACTAATTTTCTTTTAAATCTTCAATGCAAAATGTTTAGATATTTGTTTACAATTTTGAAATGATTACTGCTCTATGTGGGTTGTTCTTTCAGCTAAAGGCATATTTTACAGTCTCTATACTCTATTTAACAATTAGTCGATTACTAAATTAGTTGGTGATTATTACAATAATCGATTAATCAAGATTTATCTGATTAATTCTTTCTGCCCTAATCCTAAGCTTTGAAAAATCAAACCTACCAATACCTGTGCACCAAAACCAACGGACTGGAAAAGGAGAGCATTAAGCAGCAGCAAAGATGTTCATGGTAACTCTGGAGGAGCTGCAGAGATGCACGATAAGGTGACAGGACAACTACTAGCAGAAAGGAAATACAATGTTTGAAATTAGAAAATAACCCATGCAGCAAACAGTGAATGTGTGGAAAAAGGTGCTCTGCTCAGAATTTTTTTGTTTGTTTGTTTGTTTTTTGGGGCTTGATGTAAAATCTCTTAGAAGAAAGGTCAGCTGTGCACATCCCTACTACTGAGATGAATACATGCAGAGAACAAAAAGTGTCAACATTGCAAAATACTTTAGAAAAAGGTAGAGAACTACCCTTTTCAACAGAACATACAGCAAATCATTCTTGATTGGTACTAGACCTACATATGATTGTCTCACCAGGTTAAGAATCTGGTTTATTTTGCAATATTTTCAACCTTTGGAGGAAATAAAACACAATCAGTTCTAATTCTTGCAAAATGTGTTCCTACAAAGTATTGAACATTTTTGTATAATCTATCTTCCATTTTGAATTGACCAGCAAAAAAAAAAATCATTTCCAATTTAACTACATCAAACTTTGCTATATGCATCAGGATGTTACAACCAGTCAAACTTCATGAAGGCAAAATGGAAAATACAACTCTGCAGAATGCCCTGAAAAATCTGAGCCCATTTGAAAGGATTTCTCAAACAGTCGATGGCAGATTGATTTCTCTCTGGATGTTTGTCCAAACAGAATCTGTTGAATTATGAAAGTCTAATCAACGCAGTCTGTTATAACTTGTCATGTTCGAGGCGTTTTCGGTGCTTTGGGGTGAATCCAGGCTCCTGCTGACCGCTGTCCTTTCAGCACCAAGCTCCAGT
Source organism: Cyprinodon variegatus (assembly GCF_000732505.1). Classification (NCBI taxonomy): domain Eukaryota; kingdom Metazoa; phylum Chordata; class Actinopteri; order Cyprinodontiformes; family Cyprinodontidae; genus Cyprinodon; species Cyprinodon variegatus. Next base: position 276,950 of record NW_015150900.1, on the reverse strand, counting down.
TGAAGGTTGTCAGGCAGCCTGCAGCCAAAAGGCATCGCTCAGCCTGGTGCTGATGTTGCAAACAACGGCTCGGCTTTCTGAACTCCCCCACCCCCCCACCACCACCAAATCAATGCAAACACATCCTACTGTAGTACTAATACTACAGGCGTAGATCTGTGAAAAGCATCCTGCTCTGGCCTTTTTTCTGCTCACTAAAACATGGCCATCCAACGCGCAGGTATCAGGAATTACATCGCATTGTTTGGGTAGAAAACAGATAACTTACGCGCTCCAACTGATCGATCCGTGGATGGCATCCCCCTTCCCCCCCACTGGTGGAGGATGAGCTCCTCCTAAATCAAATAGGCGTCCTCTGTAATTGTTATTATTTTCTTTGATTTGATGCAACGGTGAGTCCAGGTGGGAGAGCGCTCCGCTCCTCTTGTGGCGCCGCTCAGCACGCATCCAGGAGCGGCTGCCGTGCAGGACTGAGGAGCTCCACTTATGTGGGATGATGATGATGTCGCGGGAATAGGAGCGTTAGTTTCCTCCTAACGAGAACATGCACCGCCTGAGTCACCCCGCATTTTCCAGGCAGAGTCCATCTATCAGCACACTGGAGTAGAAGGTTATTTAACTAACATTTAATCCCTTTTGGAATGAGGATTATTGCTATTCTTTATTCTCTAAAGAAAAAAATGAGGAAATAAAACTGGAAAAGCATGCATCTATTTATAGCCCAGGCTTTTCCAACAGCTTTCATTTAAAGCCACATGCCTCTTGCAAATGCTACATCCTCCATACATAAGCTTTGTTTGTTTTCACACCTTCTGTTTGCAGGACTGTGAGAAAAAAAAAGGGAAAAAAAAGGCTTGAGTTGTTGGCACTGGATCCAATGCAAGGATGGTGCCAGGATCTGCAAACGCCTTTTACAGCCATGAGCATAATGTGGGTCATTGCCCCACTTATGTGAAGCACATCATGTTATCTTACTGTGTCGCCTTATATGGCTTCAGTTTTAATTTTTAATAAATGTTTGTGAAAAATGATTAATCAAAACCCAAACATCAACATTTAAAAGAACTTCTGTTTGCAGGAATTTAATTTTGAATGAATAATGGACACAAAAACAATAGTCAATTTACTTTCATTTGTGGTTGAAGTGTCTTGCGTAGGCACTGGGTATACAATAAAAAAGCATTTTAAAGAGTTCAAATTTGTAGCATTGATATTTAACCTCTGTTCACTTTGATATCAATGAATACAAACCAAACATTACAAATATGTTGACTAAACTGGACCCTGATTTCAAAGAACCCTGATGTGGGTAAATCTAATTTCAAATTTGAATATCAGAATAGATCACTGTGCCTATAGTGCTTGCACAAGCAACCTATTCCCTTACACTTATCCACATTTTGTACATTTAAAATAAAAAAAAAATAGATTTTATTAGGATTTTGTGAGCTAAACCAATGCCAAGTTCTGAAAAGAAGGCCAGAAAAAAAAGGCTTGGTTCTACAACTTTTGGTGCTGATGCACGTAAATACAGTAAAGTGCAACCAAAATTTTCCTAGAAGTTAGCTAACTAATATAAATGTTGATTAAGCCAGATTTGTCCTTCCAATAGAGACAGCTTGTTGGTTATTTAGCCTACACTGGATGAGCCACGGTGCAACAGTTATAAGCTGCTGTTATTCTTCTTGCTGGTGACCATAGGTTTCTTTCAGTACTTTTTTTTTCTGAGAAATGTAATTGCCTAATATAGGTGATTTGACAAGGGTGACGGAGGTTGATATAGATGTAGTAGATCTCACACGCTTGACAGGGAGGAACCGGATCCTACAAACTTGATGGGAGGTAAATCTTACACACTGTCCCTTTAAAGAAAGGAAGAGATGTTTTTGAAGGGATCCTGTGCTGTGAGTAGCAGGTTTGGAAACAATAAAATGTATTTAGATAATGTAATTCACACAATAAATGTATTTATTTGAGAGCCCTAACCATAGGTGACTCTGACCTAAACGTTGGGATTTTCTGTCAGCAAAATCCCCTTCAAAAGTCAATCTCTTTCTAAGTTTCTTTGTGATGCATAAATTAATTTATACTTAATATTGTGGAATCCCTCTTTTTTCTAGTTCATTCTTCTCTGCTCAGAAAAGGTTAAGATGTGCGTCTATCCTTTTAATGTCAAATATACCGCTGATGGTGCAGCAAATCATCTCTTTGCTAATAATTTCAGCATCTAACTTACTACTAGCAGGGTGGAGTGGAAGCCTAGTGGTTAGGGCATAGAGTATGGACTTCTGAGCTTGTGAGTTCGAAATCCACTGCCGTTCTGGTTCTCTGAGCAAGACCCTTATTGCTCCCCAGGTGCCCCACAATGGCAGCCCACTGCTCCCGAAGGGATTGGTTAAATGCAGAGGTCAATTTCTCCGATAATCTGTGTGGCGGTAAAGAACTGGCTTTGTTTTGAGCTGTTCTGAATTCTGGGACCCAGCAGAATTTCATCCGCTAGATGGCCTCCCGAGAAAGGCAGTAAAGTCAGTATTTGATTTTTTTTTCTCAGTTCATGCATGAACTCAGAAAAATTTAAATATTGATTCTCCAACATTACTCTATTAAAGGCATTTCTGTCACAGTTAGAACAACTGTCTCTAAAAAGACATACAAGTTTATCTTATATGTTTGAGTTAACCAAAACCAAGCAGAGGAACAGTCTGGATGTATAGAACAGCCTGATGTGAGCTGTTTTTCACTCTGAGCTAATGGAGTTCATCAAAGCAAGCTGGGGTGTCTTGAAAGCTAATTCTGTCTGACTATAATTTTTGTTCTGTATTTTGTTATAAGATATATTAAGTTTAAATGCGATTTTAAGGAAGTTACTCAGTGGAGCTCCAGTTTTATAAATGTAGGTTTAAAATTTTATTTTATTTTGTATTTATTTCGATTCCTTACCAACTTCCAGGGAACATGTTTATGCTGTTTTTTATTTGAGGTGGGAAGAATAAAATGCCTAAGAATGCTTAAATTAAAATATCAAGTAAAATAGATTTATATTTTATAATCAGTTATCGTATGTTACAGTTTTGGACAATCATTAATACTTTTGACTGAGAAGGGGACTCATGGTAACAAAAAATACCCAAAGGGGTACACAGGTCAAAAAAGGTTGGGAAACACTGGCATAGGCTACCAATCACTGAAGCAGAGATATAGCATCCTGGTTTGTGTAAGCCTGACTGTTATCTTAGTCGGGAACAGGCTAGCAGCACACAGTAAATTACCTTTATAACTTCTGTATTACTGCTTTCGTGAAACCAAGTAGCGTCTTAATTTGCCCCAGAAGTTCTGATTTAATCCATTAATTCGGTTTCATGAAAAAGGGATCTGTTTCCCACGTCTAAGAACGGATAGCACCAAGTAGGAAGAGACATATGCAACCCACAAAAATTCTAAATAAAAGCTTCCAAAAAGAAAATAAAAACAAATTAACTGAAACCATAACAACACTTTAAATCAAAATGATATTGTAGTGAAATACAGATTACTATAATTAACTACACTAGCTACACATGCAAATTCTATGTGTGTTGAAACATTAGTTTAGGATGTCAGTCTGAGCAAAACATCCCCACCATGAGGCATATGGTGGCAGCATCATGCTATGGAGAGACTTTCCTCCTGGAGGAATGAGAAGAGTTTTTTTCTTTGGTTTTGCCCTCTGAGGACCAAAAGGGAGTAATACAAAGTGAAGTCATTCACAAGCAGGCAAAATGAAGTACTTGAGTCTTTATTAAAGGAGTAATGAGGAATTATAAATTAACCAGGAGCACCTTGGGCGGCATCACAGGAGGAAGATAAACAGGAGGATCTGACTAGAACTGACTAAACAGACAGGCTTAAATGCTAATTAGGTTGATCAAGAGAAGACAGCTGAGCTTAGTTGCTGGAGCTGAGAGAGAACAGGCAGTCAAAGCACCGAGGGCCCAAAGAGATGAAATTGGGGAGATTAAACTGTTTATTATATCAAATCATTCTTATTTGTGTGAACTTGTTGTAGTTAAGCCCCTGACTGGTGCATAAATTATTGCACTTCTTTCATTATTCTCTTTTAGTTTGCTTTTTTATGATGTTTTTCTCTTATTCCTTTCATATTTCCTTCAAATTAAAATACATTTCCTACAATAATTACTTGGTCCGTACACTAGATGGTAGTGTTGTGCAGCACAACTATTGTGTTTTCTTACATGTCTATCACTTTTCTGACTTTACAAGATTTTAATCCCTGCTGAGTGTGATTCATTCAATACAATTCTTTCTTCTTTCAAGTGTCATCTCTTAAAAATGTTTAAAAGAGGGAAATGTCTATTCTCTATCCGCACTCCTTTTTCTCACAGTTTAATCAATGAATGAATCGATAAGAAAATGTATTTCAGATAATCTATTAAAATTAGGTTATATATAATTAATGATATATGTAATTGCATTTTATGTACAATTTACGGATTATTTCTAAATGGGATATCAAGAAGTGAAACTTATTTAGATATATCTTCTCCTTCCTACATTACTTAACAACAAGAATCACATTAAATACTGCAGAATGAGAGTCTGTGGTCATGTCATCAATTAGCATACTGAAACTGAAGCATATGAAGTGGGTCACCAGTGTCCTAACTTGAGATCACGTGAGCAGGTTCAGCAGGTGAATTAGTTAGGGGGGGTTGGGGGTCTCTGGTTGGGTGGCCTGTGCACGGCATGTGGACCCCGATCCCGGGGGAACTTTTGCTGGGGGTGGTCTGGTCCAGGTGCTGGGTGGGGGGGCCGGGCCCGAAGCAGGAGCGAGAATTGTTGGTGCGGCGGTGTCGCCGCTCCCCTACCCCCCAT
>NW_015150900.1:268704-270388 GCF_000732505.1 Cyprinodon variegatus | reverse complement strand
AAGGGGGTCCAACCCGTTACTAGCATGGGGTACCTAATAAAGTGACCGGTGAGTGTGTATAACAAAAGGTAGAATTTTCACACCTATAAAATGATAGAATATAGAATGACTATTTCATAAATACGTTTTAGGAAACAATACCCCCAAGTTTAGGAAACTTACTGGTTTTAAGTTCAGTTTACCAAATTAAACAGTGGAATAAAAATATTAACAACTGTGTTAATATAACAAGAAAAAACTAAGATGTACTAATAGGATCTTTCTATTTAACTTATTCACTTGAGGTATTGAACTTAAATTAATTTAGGCAATCGGTTACCTCAAATTGTTTGAGTTCTACTTACTTATTTTTTTTATTTGATTTTGATTTTATATACTCTATATATACACCTCAGGATTCAAACCCCTATGCCCTAATCACTTGACCGCCACTCCCCTTCTAGGCGGCCACGCCCCTACTAGACAGCCACTCCCCTACTAGGCGGCCACGCCCCTACTAGGCGGCCACGCCCCTACTAGGCGGCCACGCCCCTACTAGACCGCCACTCCCCTACTAGGCGGCCACTCCCCTAAACAAGTCTGGAATTCTCACTGATGATGTCATCAAGAACTCTGAGTCATTCCGGCTAGGACCTCTCATCAGAGTGGTTGGTATTGTTTGCTCAGAGGTTTTTTGGTTTTAAATGAAAGAAAAATCTCAAAATGTTTTCCTGGAGGAAGAAAGCTGATCTCTCTCAACTAAACCAAATGCATGAAAAGAATAAGAGAAACATTGAAGAACTCTGGGTACTGAGCGAAAACCTTGACAAGATTTTCTCTGAAACAATCTCATACCCTGATGTGGAACAACGAATGAAGGCTGAAACGGCATTAAGCAAAAAATATGAAAAAAGGTTAAAGGAGCTTCAACTGGAGAAAGATACCCAGAAGGTTTTCATGGAGAAAATAACTTCAGATACCGATATAGTAAAAGCCTTATCCTTGAAGAACAACGAACTTCAGCATCAGTTGAACAGTATAATAGAACAGATAAAAGATCCAACAATAATGCAAAATCAGTCCAAGCTTGCAAAAAAGCAGAAGAGAGACTTAAGGACAAATATCAAAAAAATGGAAGAAGAGCTTAAAAAGTTTACAATAGATCTTTCATATCAAGCTAAAGTGGCTGTTAGTTACAAAGAGGCTGAAGATTTGATCATAGAGTTGGAGAATTTTAAAGAAGGTTTACTACAAAAGATTAAGGATTTTGAACCTCAGACCTCTATGAGGTTTGCCATTTTTAAAAAAAATAAGCAACCAAAGGTAGAAAAAGAATTAGCTTCTGTCATGAAAAAAATCAGGGAAGTGAAAGGGAAACTTCACCATTTTGAAACCTATTTTAGAAAAGATAAAAATGAAATTGGTAACTGCTTTGATGGCCTTCCACACAAACAAACCCACTCAGAGGAAAACACAGAGCCTACTGACCAACAAACCAATAAACAAGACTTTTTAGAGTCAGGATATAAGATGTATTACAAAGAGGGTGAGAAACGAGCTCTGTCACCAGTGATTGAGGTTTCCGAAGAAAGTCTATTAGAGGACAAATCAGATGAGGAGGCGGATTTTGATGACAAATCAACTTCAGATACGGATGAATGTGAAAGTGAACCAAAGCCTGCTGACCAACAAACCAATAAACAAG
>NW_015150900.1:261774-263664 GCF_000732505.1 Cyprinodon variegatus | reverse complement strand
AGGCGGATTTTGATGACGAATCAACTGACTTGTCTTCAGACACGGATGAATGTGAAAGTGAACCAAAGCCTGCTGACCAACAAACCAATAAGCAAGACTTTTTACAGTCAGGATATAAGATGTATTACAAAGAGGGTGAGAAACGAGCTCTGTCACCAGTGATTGAGGTTTCTGAAGAAAGTCTATCAGAGGACAAATCAGATGAGGAGGCGGATTTTGATGACGAATCAACTGACTTGTCTTCAGATACGGATGAATGTGAAAGTGAACCAAAGCCTGCTGACCAACAAACCAATAAACAAGTCTTTTTAGAGTCAAGATATAAGATGTATTACAAAGAGGGTGAGAAACGAGCTCTGTCACCAGTGATTGAGGTTTCCGAAGAAAGTCTATCAGAGGACAAATCAGATGAGGAGGCGGATTTTGATGACGAATCAACTGACTTGTCTTCAGATACGGATGAATGTGAAAGTGAACCAAAGCCTGCTGACCAACAAACCAATAAACAAGTCTTTTTAGAGTCAGGACTTAAGATGTGTTACGAAGAGGGTGAGAAACGAGCTCTGTCACCAGTGATTGAGACTCGCGAAGAAAGTCTATCAGAGGACAAATCAGATCAGGAGGCGGATTTTGATGACGTTTCACTTAAATTTCCTTTAGAAACAGAGGAATGTGAAAGGAAACCCATTACTGCTGACCGACAAACCAAGAAACAAGAGTTTTTAGAGTCAGGATATAAGATGTGTGACGAAGGGCTGAAAGAATATACAGTGGCAGAGAAAGACAGACAAAAAGTTGATGCATCGAACCATATGCTTACAGAAAAAGACAGAGTGAATTCAAACGTGATGAGAGGGGACAACAAATTAGTTGCTCTGCTACATGAAAAGGGGTCACTAGAGTACAGCCTCCTACAGGCATTACAAAATAAGGAGAAGACCTTTGCACACTCTGTTGCCAAACTAGAAGAAGCTTCCCACCTCAGAACCCTAAAAGAGCAAAATGAATGTGATGTGGAGCTTGCACAGCACCAAAGCAAAGCAATCCTCATCCTGCAAGATGAATTGGCCAAAAAGGACAAGGTAATAGCAAATTTGGTGGAGATACATCGGCAAGAACTGCGAAAGCAGGCCGACAAGCTCACAAGCATGAGACAGACAAAGGACAAGTTGCAGCAACATAGCATGGAACGCATGCCAACAGAAAAAGATGGCGAGACTGCGACTCTAACTGCAAAGAAGGATGAACAGGGCCATGAGCTTGGCACCCTGCGAAAGGAAAAAGAGTTCCTAGAGCACTTCTTCCTAAAGGTAGTGCGAATAAAGGACAAGGACATGGAACAAACCGTTGCTAGTTTTGTTGCTAAACTAGAAGAAGCTGCTCGCAGGGAGGGAAAGCTTGAAGAACACCTCAGAACCCTAAAAGAGCACCACAGCAAATCACTCCTCTTCCTGGAAGATGCACTGGCCAAAAAGGAAAAGGAAATTGCAAACCTGATGGAAAAACATCACCAAGAAAAGGAGGACCTCAAGAAACACTATGTAAACAAACTAAAAGAAGCTTCCTGCAGGGAAGAGAAGCTCCATGAATGCCTGATGAACCTAACCAAGCGTAACGTGCCGGAAGTGGCGCGTGGAAACAAAGCACTCCTCATTTTGAAGCGTGAACTGATCGAAAAGGACAGAGAAATATCACCGAGGACTGCGGGAGCAGGCCATCAAATCATTAGCAAGGACATGTTGCAGCAACACTTGAAACGTGGAGTCGAAGACCACAGGGACGATGAAGCTGACTATCTCTTTGCTGAAAAAAGAAAACTCAGATTTTCAGAAAAGGTAGAGCAACTATGAATTAGAAAAAAGGCATGTCGCTTGCTGTAAACGTTCCTCT
>NW_015150900.1:256706-259880 GCF_000732505.1 Cyprinodon variegatus | reverse complement strand
GCTCTACGAGATTCTATCAAATCAGTATTGATACCCTGCTGGTGGATGTTCTTGACAGAAAGACGGAGTTGCTTAATTATATTCTGCTTAAGGCCCCATAAGATCTTGTCCGAGTCCTGGTTTAAAAGTAAATTAATTTTAAAAAGTGAACTAAAATGGACCATTAATAAATGTTCTACAAATGTAATATATTTATTTGATTTCTTTGATATGTACTGTCTGGTGCTTGGTGCAGTGTTTTAATTATTGTGAATATTTAAGACACTTCTTAACTTGTTTGGCTTGCATATTTTTACAGGGCACAGAAATGCTTATGCCAGCCAGTTCAGGGACAGATGCAAAGTCAGATGCACAGGTGAGACAGTCAGAAAAATTTAAAATACATTAAACTAAAACCAGCTGGCCTTTTGTCAGAAGATAGTGGAAATTAATTAAAATTCTATTTTCTCAAGGAAATTCATTCATCGCTAGAGAACATCAAAGAATCTGAGGATGAAAGCCAGGAGGAAGGGAGAGGCTGCAGTCTTGAAGCAAAGAATATAGACGATTTTTTTGATACATTCACAAAACCTAATCAGCCAAATTCCAAAGTCATTGAGACTAAAAAACTTTCAAATAGAACGTTGCATTTTCAGGACAGGTGGTATAAACGGCATCCATGGCTTCTGTAGGTGAGTTTGCTGTAAGTTATAGGACTGTAAGGTACTGTTCGGGTTTACCACTGCTCTCAACCGGGAGTGTTGGCTAGAACACTACTCAGGCCAGGATTTCAATCAGGACTAGATGTTAGAAGAAGGTGCAGCAGGTGGAGAATGAAGACATTAGCCAGGATCCTTTAACTGGTCTATATTCCAAACTCAATTTTGGATTCCAATTGATTAAATGAACATAAGGTATTTCCAGGTAGGTACGAGTGTAAGTGTGTGTGTGGTTTCCTAAAACAAGACAAGAAAGATAATTCAAATGACCCTATCATTACACATCACACCATAGATAAGCTAAGGAGAAAATAATTAAACTCTAAAAAGTTTAACCTCTAATATACTGTTAATCAGCAAATGACAAAGTTAGCTAACAATCATGGCTTGGTGCCATCTAGTGGGTAGGTTCAGCACAACACTCTACAATACACACACACAGCAGATAACCAAGACTTATCAACAGGTAACTAAGAACGAAAATAACTCATTTAACTGCAATAAACACTCAATTATTAAACTTACTCATCAGTGACGCACACTTATTTGAAGAACACACATATTTCCAAGTCCTTTCCCTGTGTTAGTTCAGTGGCTCAACTGCCGAACTTTCCAACCGGCAGCAGCAACGGTCGTCATGGCAACGCTGTCCTAACTTCTGCATGCCTTAAGGGCCAAAATAACACTGCGCAGAAACTACAGAATATAAACAGCAGTACCTAACATCGAAACCTAAACTACTTAAGGGTCTTTTGTACAGCTTCACTACAATGATAAAGCAAAGGGCATTGTTTGCTTTTATTGTGTTAAAACTTACACAGTTGAAAAAAGTACTTTGTCTAAAAAAGCAGATCCAGCATTTTCAATTAAGGGGTTTACAAACTGGAAGAANTAGGCTGCTACTGCATTTGTACTGTCTGTTTAGATTTATGTGATATTTTTTGCACAAAATATAAGGCGTCGCGCAGGTAGCTCCCTTTCCTTATGAGCCGTCCCCACCAACTTTCAACACAAAGTTACACCCTTGTCTTAGACAACGCCTTAGCAGGTGCACTGAAAAAATTTCGGCGCGCGCTACGCGCCTATGATTGTTGCATCTTCTAGGGGCTGAGCCACCTTTGTCTCTTAAACCTAGAGACGCCCCTGCATCAGACCAATGAAACTGAAGACCAATAGTGTCGCTACCAAAGTTCAAATCAAACCTTCGCCCTTGATAAATCTTAACACAAGTAAGAAACAGTAAAGTCCTCCTTTTTTCCCCCAAGTACCTATAATTCTCTGTTTCACCGTAATTTCTTAATCTTTGTTAAAAATTATTATTTTGGGTTATTTGGAGTATAAAATTTGGTCCTTTTTTGTAAAGAGTCAAAAGCGATTATTTCGCTAGATCAGTTTTTTAATAGTCAAACTTCACTTGATTGAAAGTTGAAGTTGGGGTTAGTTCACTTAAAAGTCACAAATTTAGCATGTGCAACCATAGACATAAAAAAGTAGATGTTGCAATGGCTGAAGTGAGTAAAATATGGCGGCCATCTTGGAAAGGTCGACCTACCGTCACAAACATCTTTGCCTACTTCTGCTGCTTGCTTGTATTTTGTCGTAATATTATTGTACTTATATCCATGCATGAAGTAGCAGCTAATGCTAGCTATGTAGGCTGTGTTTGGTTCTATGATTACTAGCATAGGTTTATAAAGTTTCAGTTATTAATGTATGATTCTAAGAAATATAAGGTTGAAAATGGGTAGGAGTTTCAGCATAAAATTTTTATTTAAAGGAGATCAGTGTTATTTTTTTATTTTTCATACAAATTGACAGATATGTGCATCATAATTATATTTCTTTGTTTTTCTGTGTATACTACACCAAAAATCTGAGCATGTCCGTAGCTGTGTGTTAGGTTTATTGAATGATGATTATAAAGTTAATGTGTGTACATATGAAACATTGAAGAAATAAGATGCTACATTCTGTCCCCTAGCTGTGTCTTCTGCAAAATATTTACATATATTTACATGAATATTGAAATACATTGAAGCGTGTTATATTAGATGTATTTATACTGTAAGGTTTGCAGCAGATGTGTGTGAAAGGTCAGGTATTCAGTGAGTTATGATACGACATTGATCCTACCATTTAAAATTACGTCCATGTGGCTGCACCAAGTCTAGCCAGCGTCGATGAGCGCTGAGAGGAACTTTGATTTGGCGGATCGGGAACTGCTGGTGGTCAAGGAGGAATCAAGACATTATTTGGAGACTTTCAATATTCCTTTTTTGGTTTGGAATGATTATAAAAACTTGGAATATCTGAAGAAGCTAAGAGCTTTAAACCCAGACAAGCGAGGTGGCCACTCTTTTTTTTGGGCACTTTGTCTAACCAACCCGGGACCAAGAATGTTAAACCTGATGCACTTGGAGTGGGGGGGCTTCTGACATTATCTATGCATTGATGTCTGGCTTGATTGCTCATTTCA